>NW_010235867.1:6972-15015 GCF_000690775.1 Eurypyga helias
ATACCCCAAGGCAGTTATTCACCCTGTATTCTCTAGCAAAGAGTGGCAGACCTGCAGTGGCTATGTAGGAAACCTTGCTGGCAGATGATGAGAGATAAGCAGAGAAGGACTGGGTGTTTACAAACATTGTATCCAAAAAGCATCAGGGGATATTGTGTGACAATTACTCCCTTCCATACTTCAGTTAATTCACGCATACAGAAGAGCCGTCTGGGTACTGCATAATTGTAGCCACCTCTGCTAAGCACCAGCCATCCAGCCCAGCTGCCTCCTACCCTTACCTCTTTCCTCACGAGTGCTGGATGAGAGTGAGAAGCTGTTTGTGACTTGTGACTGGCCAGCTTCATTTTGCACAACAGTAGCTAGACAGGAAGAAAGCAGAGTGCAATGTTTATGATCACACAGGAGGGTGAGTCCGCTTTTAAAAACATACACCCAAAGATTTTATTTTTTTTTTAAGAGGCAGACTGCAGTAGCACCTGGAAAGCTGAAACAGGCTTGATCCCAACCTATGGTTCTGCCCTGAGGATTACTGACACTTGCTGAATGAAATGCTCTGGATGCAAATGATTTTCACTGGCGCAATATGTTATGACTCTGTCGCTCACCTTGAAAGAGGAGACTAAAAATGTGTTGATAAATGGTTTGAAACATTGCCCAGTTTCACCGGCTTTGTTCTTCTAAGTGCTTGTACCTCTTGCTTCAGCTGCAAAGCTATTTCATCATGTCCAAAACCAATGCTTTGCAGAGAATTGCAGTGTAACAAGCTATAAAGTGGAGCATGTTGGCCTACCCAGCCAACAGAGAATGGAGTCTTAACAGAAAGTGCCTCAAAAAAACATTACGACACAGCACATAAATAAAGCACGATCTTACCTTTACTTCCTAGGGGCATGTTTGGTGCTGTCTCAGGTTTTCTTTTTTCTTTTGTAGTGCAGGCTGGTAGCGCAAAGCTTCTCTTGTATCGTTCGTTTCTGACGGCAGTCATTTCACGCTCTGCACATTTGGACTCCGGAGCACCACTCCTAACCTCCTCTGAGGCTTGGCTTCTCCTGGATCTCACGCTTTTGTATGCTAGCAACTTCTGGTGCCGTTTACGGTAATCAATCCCCTCAGTGAGTTCTCTCCAGCTACAGGTGAGCACATTCACAAGTCCCTGAGGGAGAGCAGTCTCACACCTAGCAAGGAGCTGCAACTTCTCTCCAAGTTCCTGCAACATGTTGGCAGCCACAGATTTATTCAACGTGTTTAGTGGTGAGTCCTCATCTGCCTGCTGGATCAAAGGTGTTTGGGAGATCTTTGGGTTTGAGTTCTCCGTAGCGGTTTTACACAGGGAATGACAAGACACTTGTCGCAAAACTGGATATTTTTCCTTCCTTGTTATATCATCATTTAAGAAACCATCGCCATGTCTTTCTGTGTGCTCCCCTCTACAGGTGGCACTCCTGCCTTCAATCGGGCTGAAGAGAAAAAAAAAAAAAGGTGTATCATTAAACTGGAACAGTAATAGTTAAAGAACAAATAAAACAGACCTGTTAGCTTTGCTGCCTGAAACATGTGGACAGGCTGCCAGTGCTCCCTTTCATAGTTGAGACTGAGCTACATTTTCTCCCAAGGAAGACAATCCCAGACCAGCCTCAGAGATACCTGTGCAGAACAGCACGAGGAGATTTAGTGCAGCCATTGCCACCCCAGAGAGTTTCTGCACTGGCAGTGTATGCTTTGGACTAGGCCTGCTGAAGTGCAGTGTAATGTAATGTAACATGCTGATTGATTTCTCCTCTCTGACGTACAATTTTTGTCTCTTGCCTCAGTAAAATGTTAATCAAATAAATACAAAACTTTCCTAGCTGAAACATGCAAAGGACTTTTAGATGTAATGAAACACTGGGTGTCTAAAGAAGTCTTCTCCAGTAGCTGCTGATTCTATATGCCCTATTTGGTGATGGGTTTTGTTTTTTTCAGTTTGGGAACTCTGATATTCTATGGTTATGAGAAGACCATCTTTATTTTAAACTATAACAGTCTAATTAGAGGACTGCCAATGTGGAAAATTTATTAACAAGTTTTAGGTGTTTTAAAATCTAAAATACAAAGGAAGTTTATGAAAAAAAGTTTTAGTCCTCAAGACTCTAAATACACACAAGCTTAGCTGTAACCACATGGCTACCCCCTCCAGTTTCAGTGGTAGCTTATTACACTCTGAGTGCACACAAACGTGTTCATAGACTGAAACAATCTGGAGTAAATTTCTGAAATTCCAAAGCAAGTTAAACAAAACAAGGTTTGTCCTTGGAACAAAAATATCAGTTGAAAGCAAATGTGATGAAATCTGAATTTAAAACCCAGTTATCCAGACGAGTTACACCCCAGAAGAATGCTGTGAACACCAGCTCCCAGTACATTAGTCAGCAGGCATGAACTTCATGAAATCCACAGACCTCTGCAATGTGTTGTTGTTCAGTCCATGCCAAAACAGGAGAACATGGTTATTATGTGTCACTCTCTAACTAACTGCTCAAGATTTGTATGTTAAATATATTAAATTCATGAAATGCTGACAGCAGAAATGAACATTAGGCATTACACCTCAAGGAGTTAGGGTTAGGTATAGGACGTGGTCACTTTCCTTCTTGGCTCCCTCTGTTCACACGGTGTGGCAGGGTGCCAGTTCTAGTGATGTGCCTCCCCCATCTCTCCCATTCTGCCCTGGCCACATCTACCTTGGGACTTCTTTTTGTGTCTTCCCTGAAAAACTAGTTGACAGGAACTTCCCTGCTCCCACCACTACTGGCATCACACTATTACCTGGGAGTAAAGCCAGGGTGATCAGCCAGATCTGTGGTGAAATATGAGCACAGTTCTTCTGGTATCTTCTTGCCCCTCTCTTTCATTCTAGTTTCCATCTACAACAAAACAAATATTTCCAATTTAAGACTGGAGGAGGTGTGAAAGGGAAGAGGGAAGTAGAAAAATGTCCTGGATATAAAAGAAAATACCTGATCAAAGAAATATACAGGTCCTGCCTCCAGCGCTGCAGCTGTAAACATGGGTTCCATTACTCCCTAGAATGAAGAACAGGTGGAGCACCTCAGAGGAAAAGTTATGTCAGCAGGCTGTGAGAAAGACTGTTTATTTGTTTAACACTAACAGGGAAGCTGAGGAATTGCTTTCTGTATGAAGCCTTGAAAATCTGCTTCAAATCATACAGGCACCACCACTGTATGAATCAAACACGTTAATGCATCAGTGGACTAAATTAGATGAAGTTGATTACATAACTGAAGATCAAAATATCTGGGGTTTTTTATAATTCATACTACACTAAAATAGTGTTTTCATTAGACATGACTTACAGTTATTTCTGATGATAGGCAATATCTCAGTTTGTGTCTGAAAAAGAAAACTGCTTGCATGTGCAGTTATAACTCAGTGAGTACTCCTTTAAAAAAAAAGGAGTTTGTGACTCTATTATAAATTTAAAAACTTTATCCGAAAGATAGCAGTGTGGGGACCCCTGACTCCATGCAGCCTTCCATCCCCTACTGAGACCACACACAGGCGTGGAGATCTGCTGCAAGGGAGTTGCTCACTGTAGCACGCCCTAACACACATACCTGCGTACATGCCTCATGCAATAGCTCCTTAGCACAGAAATACAAGGAGTCTTTTGGAAGCACTGGTCCAGACAGTGGCTTGTTCTGTTTATGTGAATCTTGTCACTTAAAAGCAACTTTAAAAATGAGCACCAGAGGAGGCAATAAACTGACTGATTTTCACATTTCACAGCGTGCATCTATTAATGCAAACTGAAAAGCATCTGCTTTGCCCCAGCCCGAGTGCACAAACAGCAGTCTGTGCATCTCAGGGTGGGTTTCGGGAGTGAGAGAGATGAAATTTGCTTCTTTTCAGAAGCACTCACTGCATGCTTTGAAATCTGTCCTCCAGAGGACACAGATGTTGTGACACGAGCTGATGCAAGCCTGTATGTTTGGGTTAGGGCTGACAGGCTGTAATCAAACTAGTGTTTAGTGAACAAAAAAAAAGAAGAAATTGCTAAGGGATGTGGAAAGTAATCCACAGTGAACAGTGTCAAATGTGAATTGACTGCTTTTGTCACTTTTAACTTTGATTTGGCTACTTCATCTAGGTTTCAAGTGAAGTCTTAGAGAAGGAGTGGTTTGAGAATTAAGGAAGCCCTTTATCCTGCTCATGCTAAGGGAGACACTTCTTGGTGACAGCTGTCATTCCCATAGTAAAGGCTATGGGTGATGATGGCTGAGGAAGTACAAATGTCCTCCGTCCTCAACAATTGATGAAGGGGGAGTATCTTTCCTTCTAGAGTTCATAAGACATATTTGCTGTCATGCAAGATAGATTTTTCTTGTCTACATCCAGCCTTTAGGCCCGGTATTAAACATTTAGTCATAAAAACTGTCCCATTGAATTCAGTGGATTTTTAGAGCTGAATAAGGACTATGAGTTTTGGCCCTAAGCTAGGAAAATGAGTATTGAAGTGTCAGAAACACATAAAGAGTGGCATCAGTCCCAGAAATACAAACAGAAACAAATGTAACACCCTTCTATTCAACTCTTGGGACTGATATAGGCTACTTACTCCCCAGTCGTCCTTCCTCCATCTCTTTCCAGGATTAAACCACAGCTGTCAGAGACAGCTCCCCCACTCTGTTCCATGCTATTTCTTGACACTTACATACAGCTTGAAAACACAAAAGAAAACATAACATACCCTGAAAGAAGTCTTTTCCTGAAGATCGTAACTTCTTTTGCTAGGAAAATAGTGCAATGGGAGCTGCCTCCTTGGAAGAATAAGAAGAGGTGAGTCTCTGCGTTGTCTTTCAGGAAAGGGTTTCAAGTCCTGCTGCCTAGTTACCACATGTTTTGGACTGCACTCAGCCCTTCCCCTAACTCCCTACCCACTGCCTGCCTTTGTCCGAGAGGCTGGTTAGGAAAAAGGAATAGCCACTGTGAGAAAACAAAAATCCCAGATTCTTTCTCCAACTAAAAATGGTGTTCACATCTCTTCCAGCCTATGGCCTGGCCGATACTGTCTTCTTATCATGCTGCTTAGTGTAGCATGAAATTGGAGAATGTAGCATTCATTAATATAATGGATATTAAATGCTAGGAACTGCTGACTGGCAATAACAGAAGGACAAAAAATCTGAGCTGGTAAGGGCGTGCTATGAGATGTGGCTCGCTGTCTCTGCTTCTAAGAGACCAGATCCTCTTAAAAGCAGCCAGGTGGGGAATGTGGAGTCCAGTTGCCAGTCTGTTCATGCTAAAGTCCGCTTTGTTAATGCAGTCAGTCCAGCTTTTTACTCCCACTCTTTTTTTCCCACAGTATTCCAATTTTTCCACATTGCTTACCATGCTATTGTCCTATTGGCTATATGTACTCTTTTGTATAGCTAATTCTGGGGCTGTAACCCGGAATGTGCTTGACTTTGCTCCATCCAATGTGCTCTCTTCTCTACAACCCTAATGAAAACAGTTTATGGAGTGATCCTGGGTCCGGTAATACCACCTCAAACTGCAGAGACACACTGTCAATCCTGCCTCTTCCAGCACACTGCCAGTTTTCCCTCACTCTGACAGGTTTTATTCATATTCTTCATTAAGTAAATTGTGATTCCCCTCTACAGTTTATTTTCAGCCTACTTTTTTAAGGAAAGGAGATTTATGCAAATGTCCGGTTTCAGCCAGATTTGGCAGAATAACACGCCCAAAGATAATGACACCCGGACACACTGTGAAAATCTGCAGCTGGGTAGACGACAGAGGCCCAAGGAAGTGTCCCCACCTACAGAGAGACAGGCCGAACTGCTGAACTGTGCAGCAGCCATCAGCTGGCCAACTGCCTGTGTGTTACTACACAGCACAAGCCATCTCTCCCCCCATTGGGGGTATCACAGTCATTACGAGTGGTTCTGGAGTCATTCTGGGGAGGAAAGAAACAACGCTCTGAGAAAATCGGCTTCATTAATTCAGTTTATCACAAGAATATTTCTTCTGCCTATTGCCCTTTTTCTTCCGATGCCCTTACTTCTGTGTCTCATGTCTGCAGCCTCTGCAGGAGATGTATTTTTACCTGGTTTATTTTTCCTTTATCTATCTGTGGTCAGTATCTCTCCTTCCATATTCCCTGGGCTTCTGTAGACTTTATGGCCTCCTTTATCTGCAACTTCTGTTCTAGAGTCAACAAAATTCGTGGTATGGTATCTTGTCTGTTTTGCCACATACCAGAGCGAAGGGACCAGGAGCACAAACTAGCAACCCTCTTTTTCAGGCTGTCAAAGGTACCAAAGGGGGTATAGCGAGAAGTAAGAACAGTCTGGTCTATGAGACACTAATGCATTAAAATCAAACACGAAAGTAGAAACATTGCTATAGCATCTCTCGAGACCATTACAGTGCCCAGCTACAATAAATGTACAACAGGAAGATCTAAAATAACTCAAAATGGAGAATTCAGGGAATTTGACCCCTGATGTTCCCCTTCCCCCTGTCAAAAAACACAAAAAAATGAGCTCTGTAGATTCCTTTTCTACCTAATTAGAAAACTAGAATGGAAAGCAATAAACAAAAAGTGTTCTAGGCAATATTAGTGCACATGCTTTTGTGTCATCCATTCTAGTATGAGAAAGAGCTGTTCCTCCATGGGTCTCTTCCTCAGCCTCAGCCAACATCAATTCTCACTGGAGTAGGGGCAACAGAACAGCAGGAAAACAGCAGTGAGCACCTGCTCCATCGTGCAAGGTTTATCCTGCATTAACCATAGTAATGGGACCCTCCCTGTGGCGGTGCGGTTCTATTAACTGACACTGGCATATAACAACGTGGTTTAAATGGGGAACAAGTGGTAACACAGCAGTTCCCAACTGGTGAGGCAAGTCTCACTGCTCTGAACATGCCTTAAGCCCAGGGGAGTCAGCTTCCCTGTGCCCAGCCCAGTCCCATGAAAGGCCCAGCCGGATGTTTCCATGTTCGAGTGCTCTTACAAGCACAAGCGCTGGAGAACATGGAACTGTAACATCTGCGCAGACCAGGATGGAGTTCGTTTGATCAGCACCAGAACATCAGCTTAGTCTTCTGAAGCCTTGTGCTTGCTGGGAATTGTAGCAGGTCAGGAGTGAGGAGGTGCCCGCGGGTGTGAGCCAGGGGGTGAAAATGGAGGCACACAGCTGGCCTCGGTGGAGCTGAGGGGGCAGAATTTGTATTTCAGTGAGGTACAAGGCGTTCCCAGTTTTCCCAAGCAAAGACCTGGCTGCAGAAGCATTTTTAAACACAGCTACGAAGGATAAGGCCCATTTATAACCTTTATATGTTATAAATTGTGATGACACTACATTACTATACTATATTCTGTAAATACATCTCAGGCAAGAGTTGTTACACCAGGAAGAAAAAAGGAAAAACGTTTTTAGCCAGTGTGGTGATACTGGTAGAAAACCTGTGAACAGCATAAACTCAGTACAGGAGAATTTTGAGAATCAGGCTGATTTAAGGAACCATTAGTGGATGCTGGTAATACTGGTATTTCTCCTTGGGTTTCTGGGTAGTGGTGGAAATGGGAGAAGGCAGTGTCCTTTATCATATATTAGAGTCTTCCTTTTTCTTCCTCTAAGGGACCCGGAACAAGTTATTTTTTCTCACATTATTTTCCTTCCGGACAGGCTCTCTCTCACGTAATGTAGTTCATTTGTTCAGTGTTCTCAGGTAGTAAATGTTTGAGTCCTAAATGCTATAAAACCTTTCATGGCAGCTGCTCCTACTGGGAAAGGACTGCTTTGATTTAGCTAGGTTATCCTTTTTTTACTCAATTTCCCCGAGAAGATACTTGCTGATGAAAGCCGAGCAAGTTGCTGCAGCTGGCCCTCAGCCTGCATCTCTGAAAACTTCCCCTGCGATGGCTCCCGGCCTGTGATCTTATTCCACTGACCCTCTCCAAAGCGAAACCCCCGGAGAGACGGCGGGACAGCCCGGGGCAGCCCGGAACAGCGCGGGTCGCCAAGCACCGCC
>NW_010235868.1:0-678 GCF_000690775.1 Eurypyga helias
TGCTGGGATGTGGGGACCAAGTCATAAGGAGTGAATTTGGGGGAAAGACTTTACCAGGCATTGAAAATGGCCCTGAATGAGCACGCAGAAATTCACAGCCCCAGGCGAGGGAATAGGGATGTTTCGGCAGGGCTGAGTCAGGGCAGGGGCTGGCACACAGCGCTGTTGCTGCAGTGCAGGCAAGTAGCCAAAATTAAGGGGAAGGATAGAGGGGCTGGAGGCAATCGGCAGGTGCCCAACAGGCGGAGAGGTGGCAGGGATGGCGGAGGGAGGGCGAGGGAGAGTGCCAGCACTGTGCGGGAAGCAAAGCTGGGTACACCAACCTGCAGCACATAGGACCTTGTGGCCCAGTATGTCCCTGCTGTGTCCCACATGTAGCTCCTGTTCCCTGAAGATCTTTGCCCCACAGAATTCAGACACTGCAGACTCTGAAAGATTTCTGGTGGAAAAGATGGCAGATGTCTCATTCTTTAGGGCAAATTTTGGTGGTCCTCTATATTTTGGCTTCACTCCAAGATATTATGACTATGCAGAGGATGCTTCAAGCACAGAAGGAAACATTGCAGAACAAGAGACTTAAGGAAAACCAAGCAGGAAAAAAAAAGGCAAATAAATTTCAAAATCATCAAAAGATAGAGTGAGGATGGCAGAACCTAACAGAAGGTATACAAGCAGCAG
>NW_010235868.1:694-940 GCF_000690775.1 Eurypyga helias
AAGGGTATGAATGAGCCTCATTGCAGTGTGGGGATGTTACAGAGACGGGGGAAGGCAGATAAAGTGAGAACTGTGTGAGCAAACCAGGCAGCGTACAGCCACGATTCATTGGATTAACGATCTGAGCTGGGATCAAAATACTTTGGTAAATGACACAGTAAAATCCACTCAGTCCCTTAAAAAAAAATACTGTGCAATTTGTGGGCAATAATGTCATCTGTTGCTGACACAAGACCTGAGGCCGCA
>NW_010235868.1:968-13764 GCF_000690775.1 Eurypyga helias
CCGCTGCAGGACCTCTGCGAGGTGGCACAACGCAGTGATGCTCAGCCCCTCCAGGTCTGCTCAAAAACGGTGCCGGGTAAAGCCACGGCAGGCATGGGCTCCACTAATTTTGCACCCTATCCACTACCATCCGTCCTCCCGCAGCCAGCGCAAAGCCAGCCCCAACGCAGCAACCCAACGTAACCTTCACATGGCCCAGGGCGGATCTGGATCAAAGCCAGGCTGCTGGCTCACCCTGCGGAACCAGCGACGGGTTGTGACCGTGGTGAAATCAGTCCTGAGAAGAGCACGGGAGCAGAAAACGGCAGAGCACCCCGTTTTGCTGCCCAAGAGCAGGTTCCCATGGAGGAGGATCGAGACAAGGCAGCAGCTGCTGCTGTTGGTTTACAATCCGGAGCAATGGGAAACAGCGGGTGTGAAGGAAATTAGGTTACCGTTTGGTCGCTCTTTATTGCAAACTCTAATAAAGTTAACAGCACGCCTTGGAAGATTTTAAGGGATAAAAAAGTAAAAGAAACATGAAGCAGAAAGACTTGAAATTACCAACAGAGACAGAAAGGAAGCAGAAAGAGAAATGGGGAGAGGGTACCATAAATCTCCGCCGATTGCACTGGCTGTTTGCAAGGGGCTACAGGGAATATTTCAGCATCTTCCTTCAAATGATGACACTTGATTTTATCAACATGACCGAGCACACTGGCATGGCCCTGCCATCACTAAACCTCTTACAAATCCCCGTTTTACCTTAGTAAGTACCAGCTAAGTTATGAAGTACCAGTTATGAACAAAACTGGCAGGCTCCTGCCCAGAAAGCAGGAAGGCTCATCAGATGCTCCAGCTGCAGGTCTCTATCCCAACTCCAGGCTCATGGAAAGACATCAACCCCTATAAACAGAGTTGTTGTAAGAAAGGCTGAGCTCATCTGGGGAAGGCAAAGCCCGTTTTGGTCTGGGAAGGCTCCTATGACATTTTTGAAAATCACAGCCATGCTCGGGGAGGCACCCGGGCACAGGGCTGGAGCATCAGCTCCTGTGTGTACCCTCCGTGGTTGAGCATCGTGGGGGTGAGCAACAGCCCTGGCAGCCTGTTACACAACACCAAGCTGTTTATGTTTTTAACTAAAATGCTGAAAACAGAGGGAAGGGAAAACATTCACTGCAAACTAGTATATTAACCAGCCAAAGGGGATGCATAGGATGGATGCCCCCTCTACTCCATACAGTACCCCAGTATACTGCCAAACCCACATGGTTTGGATTAGTTATGCCTCCTCCAGAGAAACAGCCCGAGTTTGGGATGCAAGCGGGCACGGTGCTCCCCTTGAATGCAGCAGAGAAGGGGAAGTGCATCCCCGCTCCAAGCCTTTGCTTGACGTCAGATAGGCAAGGATTTGGGGAAAGCACAGTCCACCTCCCAGACCTCAAATGCCTGATAACACAGGTTTGACGGGATATCCTGGGAAGCCCTTCACCAGGGCACCCAAGCACCTCTTGTGCCAGCCGGTTGCTTCATTGGCCCACCATGCAGCACCGGCTATGGGTGCCTGAACTGCAACCATGCAGCACCCAAGCTAGGATGGATGAGCCCTCTCTAGGCTCTATCACACCCAGAAAACAGCTCTGATCTAGCAAAACTCATCAGCCAAAAATTTGGTCCAGTACTCTACTTTTTGCTCACAGGCTTCTTTCCTGCTCTCTCAGACTGAAACAAAAAGGCATGGGGTTAAGTTCAGCCTGGGGTGCTCAGCACTTGCATATGGGCAGAGCAAGAGACAAGAAGGAACATTTCTCTGGTCCCCCTGAACCCAGAGAACCTCTCCTACGCTGCTACACTCTCGCTACTCCTCTCAACAACTTTTTTCATCAACTGTCAAGTAAAGCTCCAGAGTGATCAGCAGAGATTCAGAGGTCTGGGAGATATTTCCAGACCATTATTCTTTTTCTTTTTTTTTTTAACTGTCTGCGTATTTCTGGCTAAGTCAACAGATCCAGTCATTGCTGTTACACATTGTCCTCGGTCTGAGAGCTATTTTTGCTCATGGTAAAAGAAACTGCAGTATTTTCTGATTGACTCCACAGAAATGTCCATTACTCAGACAGGAGTCTGTAAAGCTGGCTTGAACTAATCATCAAATTAGTTTAGAACAATTACATTTTGAGGATGAGCATCCTCTGGCATCCAAAATATCATTCTGAGGTTTTTATTCACTTTTAATGTTATTTTTTCTTTTATTGTCACCATCAGGTTAATCACAGACAGAACAGAAGCATCATCAAAACCAGCCAGCCCATCGTGGTACAAGCCGTAATAACACAATTAGTTTCTGTAATCAGCTTGTCTGCAGAAGTAACGTATCCTATTCCAGTCTTGGGTCTGTGCGTGCCTCGTGATTCAGTTTTGAGGGGAAAAAGTCCACGAAGAAGCTGCACGGGTTAGTGCAAACCCCAAAGCTGCATCACGCAAAAGGCAGTGAAGAGCTGACCCCAAAGGCCATTTGGCAAGCACAGTGCTTTGGCTTGCAGCAAGCTTGCCCAGCTGGCCAGCATGGCTGCTCACTGGTGGTCCAGTACAGGATAACTCATCCTTAGGACAGGAGGAATGGGTTTCAGCAAGTAAGCACATACTACATGACAGACAGACACAAAAAGACCCTACGTGGGCCTTCCAGCATATAGCAAAAGTCAAGACTGTCAAGATGAAGAGCTGTGCACCATTGCCCCAGACCTGAGAAAATAAGAGGCGGCAGTTACTTCCACCATCAGGAGCACAGTGCCCATGCTGATGGCTTCAGGTTGACCCAGGGTCAGTGCAGCTCCCCGGTGGGGACACAGCCCTGCGGGACTGCACACGCAGCACAGGGACTCTTTTCCTTTCCTTTTGTGGAAGCACCACTCCAAGCAAAAGACTGAAAACGCATTAACCAGGAAAGAAAAGCAACCACATTACAAAGCGAGCGCACAAAGCACACCATGACATTTACAAGTGAGGTTGGTCTTACTCATTTGTATTTCAAAGGCCAGGTTGACACAAGACATTTTTCTTGTTCTAGCTCTGTCTGTGAAGGGAATAATACATATTTTTGAGTGTTGTTGCCAGAGTGCCAGCCAGAGCCTTCCTGCAGAGGCAGCTATGACAACATTCAACCTGCTTCGCTTAGAGAACCTAAGGTCCAACCTGAGAAAATCACCCTTTGGCTGACACGACTCCCACCAATTTCAGGAAGCTTGCTCATGCCAGTACACTCACCAACCTGTCCTAAACTCCCTATGGCTTGAGTAAATATTAAGCTAATCATGTTGAGTGTTTTTTCTCCTTTAGTAATTTCACACTGTCAAAACCTTTTCATCCTCAGAGCTCTCGCCAACTGAAGATGACATTTACTGACAAAACTCAGGCTCAATTTAACACTTTTATGGCCTCTATCAAACCATAAGGTGTCCTCTCTTGCAGAAACATTTTATTTTTGATCCAACCACCAGTAACAACCCCAGCAGAGAGGAAGAAAGACCACCAGCACCTACCAGGATTCTGGGAGAGGACTTTTTACAAGTAGTGACAGGACAAGGGGTAATGGGTTTAAATTGAAAGCGGGGAGGTTTAGATTAGATATCAGGAAGAAATTCTTCACGGAGAGGGTGGTGAGGCACTGGAACAGGTTGTCCAGAGAAGCTGTGGATGCCCCATCCCTGGATGGCTTCAAGGCCAGGCTGGATGAGGCTTGGAGCAACCTGGTCTAGTGGAAGGTGTCCCTGCCCATGGCAGGGGGGTTGGAACTAGATGATCTTTAAGGTCCCTTCCAACCCAAACCATTCTGTGATTCTATGACTTGACCCATGGTTAAGCCCAGCTACTCTTGTGTCCCAAAACCATGTTGGCACTGTCAGAGTCCTTCTACCCTGTTATTAAGTTCAGGCACATGACCCTAGCAGGCACACTAGGAAAGCAAAGTAGCAAAGTAAGGTGTGTAAGAAACAGCAGGCGAACCAGCTTGCCCCTAATAATGATCGCTGTATCCAAATGAAGACTTTATTTTTGAGTTTCCCATCCAATGCAGAGTTCCCTTCCGTGACCTTCTCCTCCACTCACCACCACACACTCCACCTCTGCCCCAGCCATGACGCTGCAGGCACATGTCCAGCACGCTTCCCCTCTTTCAGCGCAGTTTATCCCCATTTCTGAAGCCATTTTCCCTATATATGCTTTGACCACATTTGTGGACGCATACCTGTTTGTACACACATGGCCACTGAGCATCTGTAACTCGGACATTTGGGGGCTTCCACCTGGCAGCTACAAAGCCCATGTGCCCCTGACCTACAGAAAACTGAAACGGTGTTGGATGTTCCTGTCTCCTGCCCAGGAGAAGCAGTGGTCTCATGTGAGGATTAAGGGAAGCAAACTAGGACAGGTGACAGAGAGGTCTGGCAATGGACTGGTTGGACCTGACATATCCGACCCGAGACCCCATCACAAAAGCGAGAATGATTTCCGTGCAACAGCAAGAGAGGCTATATATAAATCACATACAGTAACATGTACAGGCGCAGAGCTATATATAACATATATATAAAGTACACACCAAAATAACACCAAGGACTATGAATGCCAAAGCAGGGATAAAATTAGCTTATTAGAGAAGTGGCAAAATCTTTGTAATGGAACATGGAAAAAAAAAGACTATTTTGAACAGTAATGATCCCATTTCAAAAACACTGGATATTCTTGGCTTGGAGTACCACATACCACAACAGACAATGATCAAGTCAGATCTCACGAGAGAAAAATCAGCCAGAATATCCATGGGAGATATCCCAGAAAAAACAAGAATTGCAAGCTTTAGGGCACTGCAGCAAATTATTTTCTTGGCATCACAGAGTGCACCAGCGTGCTGTCTAAGCCAGTCTGCTACTGAAATGCGATTGTCTTAAAATCATGCAGCCCTGTGTGCTGGCTGGGATTAAACCACGACACCTGACACAGCAAAAATCAGCAGAACCCTAGAAATACATTTAAAAACCCATTCCTTGAAAGCTAATCCCACATTAACTAGACAAAAAGTAATGTTGACAGGGAACGCAAGGACGCCATCCTTGAGACTTAACCCAGATAAGGCAAAAATGTCAATAATGTCAAATGCATATAAATTACACTAGAGTAATACTGTAGTTAGCTACAGACTTCATAAAAATCAATTTACGGTGCAAAATAAGCCTGAAAATGAATGAAAATTAGTTGGAGTCTTTTATCACAATTGGATAATGTACCCAAGGGCATCGAAGAGGGCACCCAAGCATCCCATGGCTGGGAAGTATTTAGCAACTCTTCTAGAAAGGAAAGACTAATAAATACAAGGTAGCACTAATCTGTAATAAAGTCTACTATAATATTAAGCAATAATTAATCCAATTCAAAGAAAGGCAATACTCATTTTGAGCAATAATAAGTGCAAAACATACTCGGAATCACTGCCCTCAGAAGTTAAGACCTACCACCAAGACAGGGGCAAGCATGGTGCATCTGAAGAGGCACACTCTGCTCCACACTTTATGGACACCAGGACTTTTATTGCAAAACCTCGGGTAAGATCGCGCTCCAGCGCTTTCCGAAGAGAAATCTGGACCCGAGACACCAACGCGGCTCTGAGCATCGTTGGCCCAGCTCAGTTTACAGCAAAAAGTTTTCCTAACTTTCCCAGCCTTTTACCACCGTTCTGCTGGATTATTCAGTTGTGGGCATGAGGGATGAATTACAGGCACGGGGTAACTCAATCCCTCTCTCCCCCCGTGCAGCCCTACTGGCAGCTTGAAGTGAGGTGCTGACCTTGGTTATCTTACCCTCTTTTCTTCCTCCCGCAAGCAACCACAACAGAAACCTCAAGCAAAATTGTCCTAATCTCTCCTGGAGATTTCGATTTCAGTCCGATGTGGGTTCTATTTGAAGCTTCATGAAAGGAACATCTTAAATAAAAATGTTTGTGGTGGTGTGCGGCAGTAAAATGGCTTTCGAAGCCTTAACGCGTGGGTTCATCAGCAGACACCCAAGCGTGTTCATTAACCCCTGGCATGCTGGCGGTTTCAAAGATGCTGCCCATGGCCAAGATCAGCCTGTTATCCCAAACGCAATCACCTGCCTGCTGCTGTAGCCAGGCAGCAGCTCCAAATATTCATCCTGTTTCAGGGAAATATTGAACCCTTTTCACATACAACCAAGAGAGACATCAAGAAATTAAAAGGAGGGACTGCTCTTTCACTAACCTCAGCAGTGTAGAAGTTAGGCATAAGCCAACTATTTGGGAACTTGCCATGGTGCATGGATGAACTGGTTGATCCAAATGATCATTTATTCCCCCTCTTCCCACTGAATTTAAGTGGAGCTTATGGTGGAAAACAGGATTTTTTAGATTTCACGCCTAACCTCACCTGACTCCTGCCCACAGCAGTTCAGGAGCAGTGAAGTCCACCAAATACCAGCTCCAGCTGGCACAGTCAAGCCAGTACATCTCCATGAGGGCCAGCATTTTGGCTGCCAAGTCACACTGTCCACACTTCTGGTCTGGCTGTGTGACCTGTCCGAGGTCACACGGGATGTATGTGGCAATACGAAGACCAAGATGCCCCACGCTGAAACCTGGGTTCTTCCCCTTCTGGAAAATTAAACTGCTTTCAAAGCTTTCATTTGTGCTCTCAGAAAACACACAAAAATGAATCCCATGAAGCATCAACTTCTTTTATTGTTACTTTTTAGCACAACTGTTACAGAAATACGAAAATTCAATTTAGCAAACGACCCATTTCCCCCCCATGACCAAGACATCTTTTCCTGGATAACTCTACGTGGCAAATGATTTCCCAGCCATCGGACATGAGGAATGCCCATTCTGCCCCGTTCCCATCTGGTTCTGCTCAAGTGTCCGGCAGCCCTGCCCATACCAGCAGCACCATCACAGGCAAAAACTCAGGGAAAGGGTCGCAGCTTCAGCTGTCTATCCAAAATACCAAGGCATCTGGGAGTAATGCAAAATAGCCAGAACCATCCACTTTATGAACTTTGGGACTATGCCCGGAAAGGAAATCTTCCCAGGAAAAGATCATTTGTAAAGCATTATCTATATGGTAAGGTCTAATGAGTTAATCCCCATCACAACATATATCTGATGCCTTCCCACGGAAGGATGCAACCCAGTAAGGAGGTATTTCTGGCATGTCACTATACACCGCCACTCTGCAGGAACATCAGCTCTCCCTGTCGTGATCACAAGGAACAACACGATGGAAAATCACCACCCATTTCATTCCAAGTCAGCAGCTCCCAGCATGCCTGCCTGAAGCAACAAAACCTCTCTCACAAGAGCAGCCCTTTCCTCCATTTACTGCTGTTAAAGACCTATTGGGTCCTCTTGTTTTGGGAATCCAGTTGACAAATTCAGGCAAACACACTTGAACAAAAGAGAAAAATGCAAACCCAACACATGCAGCCGTTTGGCAACTTGGTTTGTGTGCTTAGCTTGTCTGATTTTTGACATCCCCTTCCATGAAGGTGCATTGGCATTTCTTATTTGCAGCCCCATCATCGGCACCCCAAGACCCCTCAAGCCTTTTGGCTCCAGCAAGCGTCACCTTCTCCAAGAAGATCCTGGTCTGACTGCAGGTTGCAACAGTTGGCAGTTATGACCCTGGGTTACCATTAAGAAACGCTAGCCCCAGAGCATGCAGAGGTTAGCAGAATATGCCCTGGGTTTAATAATTAATCCTTCTTGGTCACTTTTACTCTATATTGGTTTTCAATACGTAGCTTCCTACTTTAGAAAATGAATGTGGTTTTCTGCAAAGGGGTCAAATTTATTAAGGAAAAACAGTCCCACAAGGACAACATCTCCTAGAGGAGATGTCTCTGCAGGACACACTGCAGACGCATTCACTGCCCATTCATGCCATCACATTTGCCCACAGGCAGCCCAGGAGACATCTCCCTGCCTCCTCCCAAACCCTTCAACATCCACCCCATCACAGCCAAGACAGCAGACTACACAACAAAGGGCAATATCCACACGTTGCAGCCTGAAAGGATCGTATAGGACACTGGGGAAAGCTTTCCTACAAGCTTCCAGTGCTATAGTGTTGGAAGGGGTCACCTGGAGAGGTAGGAGCATCTCCATCCCTGGAGGTGCTGGCTGCCCTCCAGTGCTGGTGGCACTAGAGACCGCCGGTGGTCCCTCTCGGCCAGCATTTCAGGGGCTCTCCTTTGGGTCCTGCTGTGCTGTAGGAGATGCTGATGGCCCAGCTGCTCCCGCAGGACTTCCATGTCTCCCTCACAGCTTCACCCAGCTCCCCACCATGGACCACATCTGGATGACCTCCCTCAACTCCCCTTGTTACGTCCCCAAGCTTCCCAGGAAACATACCGTGGGACACCACGGTCAGGGCAGATCTGTGCGTGGTGAGGAAGGCAAAGGCACAGGCAGATTGCAAAGACACTCAAGAAAAACATACAGATGATACAAACCACCTCTGAGAGCAGCTTTTTATGTGTGTGTGATTCAATCATCCATAGACACCGTTAACTCTAATAGGAAGCAGCAGAACTGAACAACCCACTGATGCAAAACCTAAAAAAAAAAAAAGAGACCAGAAAACACCTGGTTCAAGTAAACATACGCAGTTTGCTACTGGACACCCCCACGAACACACGAGACCCACGCAGCCACATACACCATGCGTTTTGCAAAGGAGATTGTACAAGTCTGTTACCGACGCCGTGCTCTCTCTAGGCATGGACATGTGTAACCGCTGAACGTGTCACGACGCAGGCTGGCCCAGACGATGCTGGGAGCCACTGATGAGGAGCAGCTGAATCCTGAAGAGGAAAACACAAGGAGCTGAGGGAAGACCAGCCTGAACGTCACCATTTATTCTTTCCAGATTTATAGCAATGGCTCTGAGAGGATGCAACGCCTCAAAACCTTTGATCAGGGTGCCCACAGGGGTGAGGACGGAGGCTGCAGAGCATGTGCGGATGCCCAGCCTGCTGTTCCCTCCCCACCTCCCCATCCATGCACACCCTCATCACCCCATGTGGCTACTTTACAGTAAAAATGAGATAGCTCAAACAGATTTTATCATCACATCCTGCACATATCAAATGAAATCAGAAAGGGGGAGGAGCAGCCCACAAAATAAATAAGCGTTTAACCCTGGTGATGAAAGAATCAACATCTTGGCTTTGGGGGGTGCTGTAGAAGTGCTCATTAACACTGGGAAAACTAGTGAAACCATCAATGAACTGAAGTGGGACGCCACAGGACAGCACAAGCGAGAGGTGGGGGAAGGACCGGCCATCTGCAGCCACACCTCAGCTGACAGCACTGATGGGACAAGTGTGCAGATCCACATCACAGCAAAAATGCCAACTTGATCGAAAGCCCCGGTTGGGTGTAAACTCTGGCTGTAGCAGAATGGAGTGAGCTCAGGAAGAGTACCAGCTCAGCGCTGTTCCCCACGCTGCTGAGCATCATCACGCTGAGAAGGGTCCTGAATCCACAGCGGTTTCGAGCTAAGGGATACCACTGCTTAACCAGTTACCCCTTGAGCTGTGGCAACTGGTTAGATCGTGTACTACTACTGCATCAGCCATGAGGCAACGCACGGCCTGAAAGCCCTTCTAGGTGGGTTTGAACTCACCGGTCTAGTGTTGTACTTACAACAGCCCAATGGGCGGCAGCTCAGCAAGCTCTGCTAATGCCAGCCCAGCTCTTCAGGCTGCACTGACCACAGGTTTTAAGCTGCTACACGCCATCCTAATACCAGGGCTCAGCCGCTGATTTAGCTGAACTACTGAGAAACCTGAGGGAAGCTTCCTTGCAAGTGCCAACTAGCTGCTGTCAGCAACTAATTGCTGCCCCCGAGCACCCAGCATCCCGCAGCCCACCCTTTCTCTTATCTCCCAGCCTGGCCTCCGGGGCTTTGCCCCGTTTCTGCCTCTCTGCAAGGTCCTTAGGCTTGACCGAGTTATCTCATCATGTTGGACCCAACTGCCTTTTCTCAAGGCTGATCAACTTTCGTCATGCAAATCACCCAGGGTGGAGGTAAACTTCCTCAGTGGCAAAAAAGGGGCATTCAGATGGTTCCTTTTATGTTTCACAGATCATTTGCATCCTTATTCTCTGCCTTTAGGGCAACTCCCGGTTGAGTGAACACCTGCTTTTAGCTGCCGGGAAGCAGATAAAAAACCTCCTTCTCCACCCACCCCCAATTCACACCCCTTTAGCTGTGTCACTGAACTTGCAACCCCCCCCCCACTTCAGGCAGGCTCCTCATTTTATCTTTGTCAAAATGGAGATGAGCCCATTCTCCTGCTTAATGTGTCCCAGAATCCCAAAGCATCCCAGCAAACCAGACCCAAGAAAGTGGAAAGCCTCGCACCAGGTCGTGGGATTGGTGGGTCCACATCTCTGAGCTGATGTCTGAGGTGTCAGCCCGGCACAAAGGTGCTTCCAAGGAAGGAGAGGGATGGAGAAGGAAAGCCAGCTGGAGTGAACTTTACCATTGAGAAGCCAGCCAGATGGCCAGCAGCCAAGTAAAAGTGAGGCTTTTCCCTGGGAGCCACTGATACTGCAGGGAGCATCACCCCTGCTTACCCAGAGCACTAGGATCTCCTGTTACATCACTGGTCCTTCATGTAATTCTCACCACAACTCGTTTTTTCCCTATTCTGCGGACAGAGAATCAAGGCACAACCTGAGAGCAAAAGCCCAGTGGCAGAAGCAAGCATCAAACCCAAGGTGCACTGTAAGCCCCTGCAACATGTTCTGGTCCCCAAAGTAGACAGATGGAGGGCAGATATTGTACATGTCCCCCACTTGGACATAACCAGGGCTCAGGCAAAGGGCAGTGACCACAATTTTACCGTGACAGTGTTTCTCTCACTATAAAAGGGAGTGTTTCCTCTCTCCAGGGCTGCAGTGAAAATACTCCAATGACTACTAACACAGAAAAGCTAACAGTAAAGTACGTTGCAGAAGAAAAACACACACATTCTCTTTGCACACTTTAAACAAGAGTAATGTACTACAGCGAAGGATATTTGTTCCTTGATTTAAAGTGACAATCCTGAGGATGCACTATCAACATCAATCCTTCTTTCTCAATGGGCTGCAATTCTGAGAGCATATTGATGGCATCAGCAGAACCAAGAGTGTACCAAAAATCTACCAGTTGCATCTGTTTAGGTACAACAGCTGGTATATATAAATTATAACCTTTTCTACTAGGTATTTATCCACACAGCAATACGGACTAGCCAGCGCACGCTGAGCACTCTGCAAACATGCAGAAAACAACGTCCCTGTCCCAAAAAGAAACCCACACTGAGAAGGTGAAGACAAAGAGGTGGTTCAGCAAAGGCAGACAGGTGTCTGTAGGAAATTTCCCCTGCACGAGAGATGCAGTGAAGTGCACAAAAGCTCTCGAGGGAGATGCTAATCACAGAGCCCTGACACAGAGATCTCGGTTCTTCATGCTGCTGCACCTGCGGGCTGCTGCACCATAGCAGTTACTGGGATGCGGATGCTCCTGCTACAGGTGTCACCTTCCACAGGGACAGGGTAAGCATCACTCCAAACCCTCCTGCAGCCAAAAAGGCACAAACCATGTTATTTGAAAAGCCAGAGGCTAGAGTGTCCCAGGGCTGGTTCCCAGGAGGTTCGTGGGCAGCCCAGCAGCCTCCCTGGGTCCCTGTGCAGTGGCTCCTGGGGCTGGACTCATATAATGGTCCCCACTGGGACTGCTACAGCCAGCGTGAGATGACCCAGTTACACTGAAACTGCCTCGGTGACGATACTCTATCCTTCAGGAACATATTTACGCTGCCAGTCAGGGTGTATAAACACTGAGACCAGGCTCAGACAAGCAGCTCACAGATTTAGGCTGTGTCCAAACCTTGAAGAAAATTTAAGGGCAGCTTAGGAGAGGCCCAAGCTTTCAACCAGTAGGTTTGGACATCCCAAACCACCAGTAAGCACCCTGAACTCCAGTCCTACACAGGGTGCAGACATTACACACACAATGTAGACCCTACATCCAAATAAGCCGCCCCAGCTGCGCTGTGTGGAGGAGCAGGTATTGTAGGGAATGATTCATCCCATGCAGATGCCTACAGCAGGTCAGGGTCAGGCGCTTCCTAAAAATATCCATTTCCCTCCAGCAACTGTAAAGGGAGGCTGGGGACTGGTTCAGCTGCAGGTAATTGCAGCACAATTCTCTAAATCTAGAAGAGGAAAGTCCCCTGCTGTGAAGCCCAAATACAGCCAGAAACAGGGTCTGTGTAATGCACAGACCTCTGCATGCTCGAGATAGTCTCCAGCCCCTCTGAGACTCCCAAGCATCAGCAGTTTAAAATCCTCCCATTAGCCCTGAAGAGGCAAAAGACAAGGAAACCCCCGTAACAAAGAACAGGTCTGGAAGTTCGTTTCACCCCAGAGGTGCAGGGAAGCCCAGAAGGGCTTGTATCTCCAGCCTTACAAGTGCTGAAAGCCATTACCACTCACCTCATTTCCCAGGAAACCCTGGCAGGATCTGACCTCTCTTCCACACACTCATCCTCTCTCCTTTTCACAGTCAACTGAGACCTATACATTACAACAAAAGAAATGTCAGCAAGCCCAACCCTGTCCCCTCCTGCCAACCCAAAAGCTTCATTTCCTCCATAATTCAAAGTAAGGCTGCACTGAAAAGCAATTATATATAAATTACACTTTATATACGTATTTAAGTATTACATATATAATATATAATTATATGTG
>NW_010235869.1:0-202 GCF_000690775.1 Eurypyga helias
ATCCCCTGCCATGCCCTGCACCGGGAGCTGAACCACGAGGGTGGCTCCAGCTGAGCAAAATTTTGGGGGTGAAAAGTGTGTTTTTTGCCAATCTGGTGGGCAGAAAGGCCGGGGGGAGCTGGGCAGGGACCAAACATGGGCTGAACCCGCTGGGACTGGACACAGGCTGGAACAGGGCTGCATCCCATGGATGCAGGATGCC
>NW_010235870.1:0-492 GCF_000690775.1 Eurypyga helias
GCCTACTATGCTGTTTTCAATAGAGGAGGACTCCACACATATCGTATAGCAGGACACACCTGTACAGGGCTTAACGTATAGAAGGGCACCTCTTTACGGGACTTACAATATAGCAGGTCAAGTCTATACCGAACTTACCGTATAGCTGGGCACCTCTATATGGGACTTACCCTACAGCACAGCACCTCTACATGGGACTCACCGTATAGCAGGGCACCCCTATACGGGATTCGCCGTATAGCAGGGCACCTCTATACGGGGCTCATCATGTACCATAGCACCTCTATACAGGGCTTACCGTATAGCAGGGCACGCCTATACAGGACTTACTGTGTAGAAGGAGACCGCTATACAAGGCTTAGAGTATAGCCGGGCTCCGTTCAGGACTTACCGTATAGCAGGGCACCTCTATACAGTACAGTGCTCAGAGCAGGGCATCTCTATACAGGGCTCAACCTATTGCAGGGCACCTCTATACAAGGCTTACCGTAT
>NW_010235871.1:0-266 GCF_000690775.1 Eurypyga helias
CGGCCCGCCCCTCCACGTCGTCCCCTCCCGGCGTTGAGCCCCCCCATCACCCCTGGCTGCCTCACCTCCCCCTCTGCAGCTCCGGCACCAGCACTGGAGCCTGGTGATGGAGAGCGTGGTGCCCTCCGACCGCGGCAACTACACCTGCCTGGTGGAGAACAGGTTCGGCAGCATCCACTACAGCTACCTCCTGGACGTGCTGGGTGAGGGCTCCTTGGCGCGACGCTGGTCCTGGCTCCCCGCTCCCCCCGGCCCTCGCAGCGGGG
>NW_010235871.1:420-2361 GCF_000690775.1 Eurypyga helias
AGGAAGGCAGGAAGGAGCCCCGGCTGTGTGCTGTCTTGTCGGTGACAGCGCTCTGCTCTCCTGCGCAGAGAGGTCCCCGCACAGGCCCATCTTGCAGGCCGGGCTGCCCGCCAACACCACGGCGCTGGTGGGCAGCGACGTCGAGTTCTTCTGCAAGGTCTACAGCGATGCCCAGCCCCACATCCAGTGGCTGAAGCACATCGAGGTGAACGGCAGCAGCTACGGTCCTGACGGGGTCCCCTACGTGCAAGTGCTCAAGGTAACAAGGGCTGGAAGCACCCGTGTCCCAGACGCCCACCCCAAAGTGGTGGCAGGGGACGTAGAGAGCCCCTCAAGGAAGAGGGATGCCGACCATCCACCCCTCGCCCTGGCAGACCGCAGACATCAACAGCTCCGAGGTGGAGGTGCTGTACCTGCGCAACGTCTCCGTGGAGGATGCTGGCGAGTACACCTGCCTGGCAGGGAACTCCATTGGCCTCTCCTACCAGTCTGCCTGGCTCACCGTGCTGCCGGGTAGGGCTGGGGGTCCTGGGGTGGGAGCCGGGATCGCTGGCAGACGGGCACCAAGGCTCAGGCTGACTCATTCCCTCCAGAAGAGGAGCTGGTGCGGGAAGCCGAAGCCCCCGAGGGCAAGTACACAGACATCATCATCTACACCTCGGGCTCGCTGGCCGTGGCCATGGCCGCCATCATCGTGGTGCTGTGCCGGATGCAGACTCAGTCGAGCAAGCAGCCCCTGGAGCCCATGGCCGTCCACAAGCTCTCCAAATTCCCGCTCATCCGACAGGTGGGTGCCAAGCTGGAGCCCTGGGGACACAAGGGGACCTTGGTGACCGAATGCCACCTGCATCTGTCACGCCTTTACCCAGCTGCCAGCCTTGGGGCTGCCGTCCCCGCTGCCTCCTGCGGCTCCCTTGCCCTGTCACTGCGGGCAGGGGTCTCTCTGCAGCACTGTTGGGTCTCTGTTTGGCCCCGGAGCATGGGGTGGGATGGCTGAGGTCCCTTGGGCTCTCTCTGCAGTTCTCCCTGGACTCCAGCTCCTCCGGGAAGTCCAGCACATCCCTGATGCGCGTCACTCGTCTCTCCTCCAGCTGCGCCCCAATGCTGGCTGGGGTCATGGAGCTGGACCTGCCCCTCGATGCCAAGTGGGAGTTCCCCCGAGACAAGTACGGTGCCAGGCGGCATGGGGCAGGTCTGGGTCTGGGGGCTGCTCTCTCCAGCCACCCTGGGGACAGCAGCAAGCGGGTGAGGGATGGGGAGGTCTCCAGTCATCAACAGACACCTCAGCACTGCCTTACCCTGGGATGCAGGGACTTGGCTCGGACCGGAAAGGGGCTGCCCCTCAGGCTCTGGCCGTGCGGTGGCAGGGAGCGGGGCCATCCCTGCGGTGCCTCACGGTTCTGTCCGTCCCTGCCAGGCTGGTGCTGGGCAAGCCCCTGGGGGAAGGCTGCTTTGGCCAAGTGGTGCGGGCAGAGGCTTACGGCATCGACCGAGACCGGCCAGACAGAGCTGTCACCGTGGCTGTGAAAATGCTGAAAGGTAACGGTTCTCCTGCCAGTGTCCCAGGCACAGGGGTGACGTCAGTACTAGGTTGCAGTGCCACCCCAGCTGGCATGGTGACACGGCCCTCCTTCCCTAGACAACGCCACGGACAAGGACCTGGCTGACCTCATATCCGAGATGGAGATGATGAAGCTCATGGACAAGCACAAGAACATCATCAATCTCCTGGGGGTGTGCACGCAGGACGGTGAGGGGCCTGAGTGGGCAGGGCACGGGCACGGAGCCCGGGCTGTTGGGGACAGTGGCAGGCGAGATGCTGGGGTGGGACAGGGCAGGGGCTGAGCGGAGCGGACACCCTTCCCAGGGCCGCTGTACGTGATCGTGGAGTTCGCTGCAAAGGGCAACCTGCGCGAGTACCTGCGTGCCCGCCGCCCCCCG
>NW_010235872.1:0-5920 GCF_000690775.1 Eurypyga helias
CCATGAAGCCACATCTCCCTTCACGTCCTCCCAGCCTTCCAAGGAAACACAGCCTGTCTCCAAACCAATTTGCTGCTGCTTAGCCCCTCACCAAAAGTCATCCCTTAAATCGCTTCTGGAGCAGGGCCTCCATTGGGTCCTTCCCTCCATCACCCCCAGCCACACCAGGACCGCCAGCAACTGTGCACACCCTGCAAGGCAGATGCCTACCAAGGAGCCGTGGCAGCACTGGGAGGAGGCTGCTCTCTGCTTCAGGTCCTTGGGAACCAGGACGGCATCACTCTAGATGTGGGCACCCTGGGATGCCTCACAAGAGCCTTTCCAAGGGCACCCTGCATTTTGTCGGCTCTTTTGGCCGCTGAGGAGGTTAGAGTGCTGTCGGCAACAACTGGAGGCTGCTGCAGCTTTTCCTGCTGCAGAAGATGGGCTGCAGCTCAGTTCTCTGGAAAACATTATGAGTTCTTGAAACCGTAAAACAATCTGGCTGGTGTCTCTCCCTTTGACGTTGGAAATCTGGACAGTGTTTGTATGAAGAGAGGGAGCAGGATGTAGATACATGCCGAACCTCATAGTTAGGTATCTTGCCTGGCTCTCACTCCCACAGCCCTGCTGCAGCCCAGGCACAGAGAAACCCCAATCTCTTTTGGCAGGACCAACACACTTAGGGCATCTGCCAAACAGGGGAGACAGATCTGGGCCTGGGCCCACTGCAGCCTCACTGAGGCTAACAACTAGTATAAAGCAGGATCAAAACAGGCTGATCCTGCTGGGCTCAGGGAACATTTGGCTTTGTTTGCAGCTCCAGCATCAGGCTGAGCCCCATCCCTGCCTCTGTCAGCAGCAGGCTGAGCTCTGGACCTGGAAGACAGGTCTTTTGCCTTTGTTGTAGTGGTGAAATGAATCTGGTTTGTGGTGTGGGAGAGCAAATGGCCCATTGGACTCAGGGGTTTGACTGCAACATGTCAATGCAGAGCAATACTGGAGCCCTTCTTGGCTACAGAGAGACCCGGACATCCTTCAGGGCTGCATCATGGTGGGTGCTGGAGGAGACAATGAGCCTGGAAGGGGATGGAGGAGCTTTGGGATGATGATGCATCAGGAAAAACCCTTCCACTACACAGCGTTTCCAACCAAACAAGTCCCACATATGCCGAATGGACAGGTAAATACTAGCCCTCATCCCCAGCTCTGCATCTGGGAGGGCTCTGGCTGATCAGCAGCCTTATGAGGGTCTCATGGTGAGGACCCTGGTGGGCCTGACTGATGCTTCCTTTCTCCCTGCAGCCAGGCCTCACTCCTCACCGTGGGCTTGGCATTGGCCCATCCTACAGCACAGAGCTCCGCGCTTCCCTTCCCACGGGGCAGCTTGCTTTCACCATCCTTTGGCTTTCATTGTGCTCTGAAACAGAGGGCCTGGCAGCTGGACAGCCTGGGCTGGTGTTTCTGAGCGGGCTCCAAGCAGCTGTTTGTGCTCGCAGACGGCGCTGGCGCTTACTGTCTTCCCTGCTGGGCTCAGCTGCGTGGGGGCAGGCTGCGGGCAGAGGCTGAGGGCAGCCCCTGCCTGTGGTACTGCCTGTTTGGGTCCAATCTCCCTAGAGGTTTGAGAGTGGGTCTGGCACTGCCGAGCTGGGTGTTGGGTGAGTGGGGTCACATCTCGCCAGATGGAGGAGGAGCTGGACAACCACAGCCACCCGCTGCTGGACAGACAAGGATAGAAGATGGGAGTGGACAAACAGGCAAAGGGGAGAGGGGCTTGGCCATGAGTTGTGCTTGCTCAGCCAACATCACAGCCAGCATGAGGGTCACAAGGTGCCTCTTGGGGAGCCCCTCTTGTGCCGGGGCAGCCCAGAACACAGCCACCACCAGCCCAGAGGACAGCCACCACTCCCCCCTCCCACCCTTGCCCCTGCGGCAGACCTTGCACGGGGTGAGGGTTCCCTTATCGCCCAGTGTTTGCCTGTCTGGAGGAGCACACTGCAGACGGGGCTGGTTAACCATCACCCATGGGAAACAGCACAGGAAGAGGTCTGACAGGATGGGTTATCTGTGGCCCCTCATCCTTCACGGGGGAGGCTCAGACACCAGCTGGCCCCATACACTCGCTGTCGACTGTGGGCTACTCCAGCGACGGCTCCGGTGTCAGCCACATTTCACAGCTCAGAGCTGTCTCTCCTGCATTAATACCCGCTAAGACCCCCCTCCCAAAGTAAACAGGAGCTAGTTTATTGCTCACTGGAGTTGTTTCCTGGGGAGGTCAGGAGGGCTGTCCTTGAGGCTTGTGACAGCCTGCTAAGCTCTGCTGAGCCAAGGTGTTACAAGAGCACTGTGAGGAACAGCGTTTAGCCCTGGGGGTGCCTGCAGCCTGTTCTAAACCTTGGGACAAAGTCCTGTTTGTCTTCCCTTGCTCTTCAGGGTGCTGTGCTCTAGGCTCCCCTGCCCCCTTGTTCATGGCACCGAAGCAGAAAATTGCGATGGCTGTCATTGCCAGGGGTTTGCTGATTGTGCACCTGCCCAGTTTGCCAGGCCAGAGACAAAAGCCCTACAGCCCTTTCCAGGGTTTGAAACCACATCATCCCAACGGGAAAGAAGGTGAAGGGATTTACTTACGCATTTGCTTAAAGAGTGCCTGGACGTAAAATAAGACCAGTGCACCTCAGGGCAGGAGTAACGCTGGCATCCCTGAGGACTGCCCTGTAACGCTGGCTCGCTGCCTCTGTGCCAGGGTGGCAGCTGGGCACCCCTGCACCCCTCCGGCCTTCATGTGTGGGAGGCCAACCCCCACACAGGCTGCTAGCTCTTCTCCTGGCGCTGGTCCCTCTGCAGCTCAGGCAAATTGACAGAAAGCTTTCCCTGGGGGCCGAGGCACCATGGACCCAGGATATGTGTGCCTGAGCCAGCCCAGCATCCCAGGGGACCACTCCTGGCAGGGTCCCAGCCTCCAACCGGATGCTGCTGGGAGGGCCCGCAGGCTTTTGAGAAAGGGGGGAACCCTGCCCCGGGTGCGAGACCCCAGCAGGAGCTCGGCAGCAGCTGCAGTGGGGCTGAGCAGAACGATGCAAGATGTCTGGAGACGACCAGCTACCGTCAGCAGTGCGTGGGAGAGGAGCTGCCCGCCACGGGACCTGCCTGCATGCGAGAGGGACCACACAGGCGCTTTGCCATCCAGCCCTTCACAGCCTTGGGCTGCCTGGGAAGAGCAGCACAGATTTTCCGTCCAGCTCCAGGGCTGCTGCATCACACCCCAAGCAGGGTGCAGCCCCTGGAAGCTGTGCTTGTGCTGCTGGGTGCTGGGGCGAGTCAGGCATTGGTCTGGGGCCTATAGGGGGGTCACTGTGGCTGAGGGACCTTTGCATGGGACCCCAGGGAGGAAGGAATGAGGATTTGGCCAGGCAGAGCCCCCAGGGGCAGCCTGGGGGGAAGGGCAGCAGAGCTGAAGCTGGTGTCAGCACAGCACAGCACAGTGTGATGGACTCAGGGACACCCCAACACACCCCTTGTGCTGTGCAAGCTGGGGAGCACCAGCGGCCTGGCTACAGCCCAGCCAAGCCCGTGGGGAAGGACCCTGTGCACAGCTGCATCGGAGCACATTTGTGCAGCAAGGGTAAAACTTCAGATGCCGGTGTTTTTTCAACCCTGGAGCCTCCTCAATAGTGAGCTGCCCTCTGGAGACCTCCCCTCTGGCCACAGAATGGAAGTAGCAGCCTCAGCACTTTGGCAGGAGCAGCAAGCTTTCTGCCTCCTGTCCCTGCTGAATAGCAGCAGAATTCATTATAGCCCCATTTCACTTCTCCCTCCAATTATCCCCCGGCACAATGGGCCGGGGCTGCAGCGGAAGGCCCCTTTCAGGAGGTGCCGGTGGCAGGACACGCTGCTCGGGCTTGGCCGAGAGCCCCTTTGCTGGACGGCAGTGACCTGACTCCAGTAAATGCCACTTTTTGGCCCGTGCAGTGAGCGTGCACAGGGTGGCAGCGCCAGCAGCACTGGGACTGTGGGATTCTCCCTGCAGGGCGGGAAGCACTTGTTAACGAAGGCTAGCACCCATCTGCAAACCACCTGCAATATTGAGGGGTTTGGTCAAAAGTTAGACAACAGTGATTACTTTAATTAAGTACTGGAGTGCCGTTTTTACCTTTACAAATACAGTGGTGAGTCGGCCCACCTGGCATTTCTCTCAGCGCCGCGACTTTGGAGCCAGCGAAGACCACAGGCACTGCTTGCATGACGGCTCTAACCCAAGGGACTGGGTTCCTGCAGATGACACCTTGATCCAAGGACACAGATATCTTCCTTGCTGCGTCGTGGCCACCCAAATTAGCACTCTCCAACCCGCCATCAGCTGCTAAGGTGGAGAAGCGGGCAAGAATTGGTGCTTTCTGGGAGCTGGGAGCTAGGCGTCAGAAGATGGACATTACACCCAGGTAAGGGTTGGTCTTCACCAGTGTCTCCCTGGCTGCTTGGAGAGCCCCCTCTCTTCCAGAAATGCTCTTCCCTGATCACGCTCCTCTCTGCACTGCTCCCCTGAGCCTTGCTCCAGCCTGGAGGAGCATAACTCACAGGAGAGAGATTTGAGGGTACTGGATGCTTGGAGCAATCTGGCATTGGGAAGATAAGAACAGGCAGGTGCCTAAAGCTCATGGGGGGCTTTTCCAGGGGATTTACACCCATGCAGTCAGGGGGAACCTGGAGTTTTGTGCAGCTTCCCTGGCAGTGAGGCAGACACTGACATTGTCCGACAGTCACCACTGGCTCTCCAGCTTCTGCTACTGGCTGTTTTGGAGGAGCCTGCACAGGGGAGTGACTTTGCACCAGCAGGCCTTGTCCTGGTCTCCTCAAGGCTATTGTGGTGTGCACATCCCCGAAGCAGGCTGTGCCCCAAGCTGGAGAGCCTGCGGAGAAACCCCGGGAGAGCTCGACAAGGGCTGAGGACGTTTCCGATGGAGGCAGACAGGACACTCAGCCTACTTAGTTTATCAGGAAGAAGATCAAGAGGCGGCTTGATTACAGTCACAAGGACCTTGGTGCGTAAGTGCCTTGGCAGAAATAACAAGCCAGGTACTTAAGAGCTCTTTAATTTAGCAGGGAAAAGCAAAACAAGGACCAATTGCTCCACATTTCTAGCGGGTGATTAACTCCAGGAGAGGGAGGAACCCAGGCTGCCTTCCCTGGGACTGCTGCAGGGCTGACTGGGGGGTCCCCCACCCTAGCATCACCTGGAGCAGTGTATTTTACCTTAAGATAAGGTACAAGACACTTTTGGAGGTGGCGGAGGGGCTGCAGGGCTGGGGCAGGATGGGGTGACCCAGGAAACGCTTCAGCTGCAGAGGGCACGCCTCCACCACTGCTCCTTGCGACATGGCAGGGTACAGGTGGCATCATCTGGGAGCAGTGGGTAGCATGGCATGGCATGGGAGGCTCTGGCCAGGGGAATCTGCAAAATGGCATTGCTGTTGGGATTGCATCTGGCAGCTCTTTGTGCCAGAGGGATGTCCAGCTGCTGAGATCCGAGCTTCCGATCAGAGAGACAATTGACCCCCTCTGCAATCTGACAGACCTGACCAAAAGCTCCCAAGGCCGCAGGGGAGCTGGATCACCCAGCAGCCAGCAGCACCCCGGTCTGATCCCGGTGGTGGGCCCCTGGGATCTCCTGCAAAGAGGTACCAAGCAGCGGCATCTTCATCGTGCCAAAAGCATGCTGAAGCAGGAGGAGGCATGGAGCACTCACCTCAGGGAGCCATTCATATTTCTATTTAAATCCTGGTTTTCCTCTCATTTTTACAGTTTTCTGGTTAAAAATCAACAGCCCTGTTGGTCAGGGCCCTGTTGCAAAGCGTGGGGAAGAGCCCTGGCCCGGGGGGGTAGCACGGGGCCCCCCGTGCCGCCCTGATGCCCGGCGTGCCGCCAGCGGGGCTGACAAAGGGCC
>NW_010235873.1:0-3545 GCF_000690775.1 Eurypyga helias
AGCCCCGCGGGCTGGGGCTGGTGCACCCCGGCGTCAGCCATGTTTGGGTGGGCACGGTCACGGGGCCCTCTCGCTACCTTGGTGCGCCTGGATGTGCGGTCTGGTCGGGCTCTTCGGGGATGCAGTCCGCCGCGTACGACAGGATACCCATAGGGTAGATTCACACCTACCGTTTTCTCCTGGTGATTTTTTTCTCTAACATGTTTTTACTAATTTTTTCCGTATTTCCCATGTACACATTGGCCGGTTTTGTTCCGATTTTTCCAGCATTAGAGCGAACTGGAATGTTTTTGCAAGGCTTTGCATCTGTTGTGGAAGTAAACGGGCCGATTGAAATACGTCTGCACAGTCACACTGACCTGCCCCAAGGGAGAGGGAGGGGGGGGTCGCAATGGGATTCATTACGTTTTAAGTAAATTCCACTTTGTTTTATTTGTAAAAGATGTTGTAGTCAAGACCTCATCCTCATCAGCCATTTTATTTTCTGTGTGGTACTGCTACATAACAAGCTCGCTGCTCTAGTACTGATTTCTAAGAGAAGCCTAATTATTTTTAAATAGTATGTCACCATCAATATGTCACTGAGACATACTATAGGACAGGGATCCAAATCTCTGTTTCCCACTCAAAAGTGTAAATGAAGTAAAGATTTTGTTATCTGATGTCAGGTACGTGTGCACTAGTTGTATTATGCGGACAGCTTACCCCATTTGATTATAAAATGATGACAACTTCCCCCCCTCCCCCGTTTAGTAGTATGTTTCCTGTTATCAGCATCTCATTAAAAAGGAAACTTTGAAAAAATATTTGGGAGAGATTGCTTCGGTTTTGACTGGGCTAACATAGAACATTTTGGTTTACATGTAGACCATATTCAGATACTGATAGAACTGCAGCCTGTATTCGGTGCATATCAAACACTCCCTTTGGTCTCAGCTCTGCACTTTAGATTCAAAACCAAAAAGTCCCATTGGTTTCAATCTGTGCATAGACATCCAAGCCATTTCACAGTCAGGTGTGCCACCAGTAGTGAGACTGAGTAAATGAGAGAGCTAAGTCATCTTGAAACTAGTTTTGCAGCATAGGCTGATACCTGTTGACCTTTAGTGTCTCGTCATTCTTACAGGTTTCTTTTTCCTTACAGGCAAGCAAGCAAAAAAGTAGTAGGGCAAATGAGGACCGTATAGATTGAACATCTCCATCAGTTGTTTCTCTGCTGTACGTTGCAAAAACCTCTCTGCACAAAGGTTTTAAAATGACGAACTTAAGAGGAAAAAAAAAGCATAGGCTATTCAGAAATACGATCTACTAATTATAGCTATCCCTTTTGGTATAAATTGCATTGTTAAGATATATTTGCTTCACAAGTGTATGGAATTACATCACTTGGAATTATGTGTGATAGGAATCATTTTGGGAGGACAGATTTTTTTTCTGAGATTCTCCAGTGTGTAACCAGAAGTGTCCACAACATGAAGGACACGTTCACCTATGTCCCCAGCTGCATTCCATTGCACTGACTCCCCTAATGTCAAGGAATAATGTTCTTGCTCCAGAAGACAAAATAGCTGTTGACTTTGGAAGAACAGCTTTGGTTCCTTTTAAGATCTCCAAATTCTCAGTTGATGGCAAAATAACTTCGACTTATCAGCAGGTGGCATCTCAAAACTTAATCAACGCCCTTCTTCCTTGAAATTTGATTCAAAGTAACCTTGTCATTACTCAGGAATTCAATAATTTAGGGAAAAATGTATTATCGACAAATGATAACTGAGCACTATTCTGCTGGGGAGCTGGCTGCACAAAACCTGACAAGCCCACACAAGGTAGTGTGAAAGAGCGATGGTAACTGCCTGAATGGTTGCTTTAGGCAATGACAGTAACTGGTCTGGGCTTTCCAGAATCCTACACTGAAATAGATGTCTTCGTTCTCATCCTTCATTCTTAAGACTAGGGGTTCCTTATTTTCTGTACGAGAGAAAGAAAAGGTTTGCATAACACTGTGTACAATAAGACCTTGAATCTAACTCATGGTGCCAGTATTCTGTTTCCTACTTTGGGAAAATATTTTTTTTTTTTGCTGCTGGCAAATATTATTTTTGAATTTCAAGCGTCAGAAATGTGTACTGCAGTGCTAATGATTCAGCATGCTCATCTTAGGCCAAAATGGAGAAGGGATGGGAAAATGTAATAGGAAGTTTACAGTGTTAGATCTTCTATAGTGTAATTGGTATTATTCATTTTCTTTTTAAAGACATAGGGATTTACTGTACCATAACTTGAAAGCATGATTATAATTAAATAATCAGATTTGAGGAGAAGCACGGTTTCTGCTAACTTATCTATGAACAGTTCAGGTTTTTTGCTTATGTATACAAAACAGACAAGAACGTAATCACATAAATTCTTCCAAAGGACAACTTGATTTGCTTATTGATCCCTCCTGAAGCGCAGAGGGCAGACAATTAAGGTTTCAGGGCATATCTGATAATGTCAGTACTTGATTTTACGACTTAAATACCTCATTCAAGTACTGAAGTTATTTTATATCCTCATCCATCTCAGCAGTGTGCTAAGATTTTTATAATAAAGTTGTGGACCTGTTGTAGCTGATGTGGTGAACTTGGAGAATGGAGATTTCGTTTCAAGTTACCAGCAGTTATGCCGTTTGAACTTGACCAGCCAGCAGTTGAGTGTTGTCAAAATTGCTGAGATGACGTCATTCAGCTTCAGCTGGAGGAGTGGCAACTACTGAATTTGATCCTTTAGTACACTACATATAGGAAAGGACTGCAGAATAAGTGATACGTTTTCTCCATCTAAGCAGGAAATGACAGTTTGCACATCATGTAAGTCTCTGAAATATTTCAGTGAACTTGATTTGTGAGAAGGAAATACTGAGAAATCTGTGAAAGCAGATGAGAAACTACAGCATGGCCAATAAAGTCTTTAGACTTCCCACATCAGTGGGAAGAAAAAAACGTGACATTCAAGAGTGCTAGGTTGTACCATTCTGTCTCAGGTATTTCTGCTTGGCCAGTGATTTTGAAGAAGTCATACCAGTTAAGATCAAATCTATTGACAGTGAACAATTCTGAGAAAGAAACCTTACTCTTCTTGTCAAATCATTGTGTTTGTCTTATAATAGTAGGAAGTATTCTCCAGTAACTAAAATTTAAGGAGGCTAATCTGGGAGAGAAATTTCCTACGTATGAGTGTGCAGGTTCTTGATGGAAGATAAAGTCAGGAAGAATATTTTGTAGAAACTCAGAACAAATTTCCCACCAATATTAGACAGTTGCAGTGTCACTGAAGTCTGTATAAATACTTGATTTTGCCGCAGGTGTGAATTTAGTCTTGCATCTTTAACTACTTCTGCTGTAGGTCAAGTGATTTAGTGTAGCGATGTCGGAATCAAACACATTCACATTTTCTAATGCTTTCAAGTCTTCCATAGCCCAAAGAGCTGTTATTTTTTTTAAATGTAATGTAGTATGTGTAACATGCATTAGCATGTCTCAGATGGCATCGCCGAAGAATGCCGA
>NW_010235873.1:3576-28868 GCF_000690775.1 Eurypyga helias
ATTGTATAGAATATAATTATCTTTCATTTGATGGAGTTAAGTACCCATTGAATCTGTATCTGTTACTGACAAGCTGTATTAAAATGACTAGGGCAAAATGCTAGATCATGTAGTTCACGCTGAAGAGCAGCATAATGGCTGTTTCAGTAGATAGATAAAAATGGGCTTGACTAGGCAAAAAGGCTATGGTGCATATTCTTATTTCCGCCAAAGAACACAATGCTGCATTGCAGCAGTAATTCAGTCTGTGCAATGAGTACTGTAACACAGTGTAACTCTTGCTGAAATAATTATCTGTACACAGTTTCCCCCAGCGATAGCCATTCTTCACGATCACAGTACTCCCACGAAACTGGTTTGCTCCTGCAGTTCTCTTTCTCACTCCAATATGATGGTCATTAAGTATTCCCCACATCCTGTCTGCACCAATGGCATGATTCCTTTTTGCAGACTCACAGCAGTCCTTTGATCCTAAAACTTTGATTTTCCTTTTTCTGTATTGGTTGTTCCCATACTGCTTTCTTCTGCCTAGCTCACAGACTTGCATTCAAGGTTCTTTTTATAGGTTTCCTTGAAGGTGCAAAAGCTTTGTTTCTTCACTATTGCATATAATTCTTATCCAGTGATTTCACACAGACTGAAACCTTTGGCATGAGTATCAGTCAAGATCTTTTATGAATATCTGCCATGGTGACAATCCTGACTTAGAGTTCTGTGTCCTTTGCTTGTTTCTTCACTGGGAATTCAGGTGGAGATTTTGTGAACAGGCGCCTAAGACATAAGCTTGTGGGACTGGGCTGCTACATTGTGCTGTAACGATCTACCTTCAAAGGAGAGATTATAGTCATGTGAACTGGCTGCAGCTTTATATTGCATTTTGCATTTTGGTATGTTGACCGCTTCATTGGAAAACGCAGAGCTCGGAAGAACAGAACACTTACCTTTTTCTCCCTTTAGTGGCAGACATTGAAATTAAAAAGGCACCCATTCTTTCCTTTTTCTATTTTTTATGATGTTACAGTAATCTTCTAGAAAGTTATTTTCTGCCTGGACTTTCTTGATAGTCTTTTATGAAAGTATGAATACACTGTTTTCATTTTTTACTCTTCTTTCCATCCAACTCACGTTGAAGATTGAAGCCATCTTTGATCAAAAAGATTTGAGGATTACTTGTAATGCATCAAAATTTGTATGTAGATAAATTTGCCGAGTTGCTGTGTTTTAGTCAGGTGTAAAAGTAAGATAATAAAAGAAATAAAGTATATACAGTGTTAGAAAAGAATGGATGATATACTGAGCTTTCTTTTTCACAGAATAGTGCCGGTTTTAAAAAGGAATACAATGTAAAATAATCATGTTTTAATTTATGTCAGGAGAGCATTGACGAAAGTTCTTTAGTCATAGCAGTTGCTGCAGTAGTATTGTGGGATGTTATAAACATGAAATCGCTTTACAAATGGCTTTTTATAGATACTTGTGCTGTAATTGCAAAAACAGGGGGCAGTTGTACTCATTATACTTCCAAATTTGCAAGTGAGATTGTTTTGTACCTGTTTTTCTGTACACATTGTGGAAATCTCCAGCCTTACAACTTTTTAATTGTTTACTGGTACTACACACTTGAGTGGATTAGAAGTACAGCGTTGGTCTGGTAGTGTGTGTGCAGTGACAGGCCGATCTGGCTGACTGAGATGTGTTCGACGGGAACCTGATGTAGGGGCCATTACCAGTGTAATGGTGAAGCGGAGCAGGCAGTTCTGGTCAGACCTAGCACAACTCCCATGCTAGGCAGTACATGTAAGAAAGATTGGAAGAAGAGGGTATGCAGCAGGATTTTTCAGTGTGTCTTTTGGTGCTGTGACTAATGAAGTGCCATTGAGTCTCGCTGCAAATGCATGCACTTTGGTCAGCAGAGGCTTTACAGGTCTTATCTCCCTGTGCCAGCGTTTCTGAATGTGGGCCTCAAGCTGAAATAAAAGTTCTGTAGCGAGCCCAGGTCTCCTAGGGAGCTAGTTTGTGTCCGAGCTCCCTGTCACAAGGGATTATTATTGCTCAATCTGCTAATAATGTGGCAGTCTAATCAGGTTACTTTACCTCTGCATGATGATGCATTAAGGCTTGATTCTTCTTCCTTAGAAGAAAATAACAAAATTCCCACTGTGTTCTGAGAAGGAAAGATTGGGTCTGCAGTTTGCTTGTTGTGTCAAAAGAGACTCACTCCTTTATCTTTTAGTATGAGAAAGAAATAGAGATTTTTAACGTAACGAAGACAAAGCTAGTAAGACATCATGAAAATCTAGCTGTTTTGTTTGATTTAGAAAGTAATTCTGAAAATGTTTATGCTAAATCAGATTATTGATAGCTTAATTCAGTGACAGAATAACTTTCTAAATGTTATTCTAACTGAACCATGTACTGTTCAGCATCAGGTCAGTTTAAGATTAATTTCAGATTTTTTTAAAAGGAGATTTTATGTAAGAAAAGAGATACCATCTTTATTTGTTCATTTCAGTTGTGGAAAAGCCCAGAGAAATATTATATTCTCCAGTAAATGTGATAATAAAAATTTCCCTTCTGTGTTTTCATCTGACACATGACATCATTTGACTTATGAAAAGGATGAGTGAAACTGCCTGGAAACCAGAATCAAATCAGTTGATCAAATTCCATAGTATAGTATAGTAATGATGTGGGAACCTAAAATACCATTTTAGAGGTAGAAGTGCTAAAGTTCAATGCTGTAATACAAAAAAAGAGCTTGTTCAGTGGTGTGTGTTTAGCCAAACTCTGCTGGCAGTTACCTTTACTAGCTATCTCCCTATTCAGTCTTCACTCGGGAGCACTGACATCTACACCTCGCTCAGGCTGAGTGGTTTGGTGTCCGTCTTCTGTGCAGGTGTGATTTGGAGCAGAGAGACAGGCTTCTGTGTGTGTCTTGGAGTGTGTTCCAGGAGTGCTGAGCACAGAAGGTCAAGCTCCTTGCACAAACCAGCCAGGACCACATTTTGAACATTTGCACCTGAGGGTAGTGTCTGGTGAGGTAGGACTCCTCGTTTGGATTAGTACTGACCCTTTTTGTACAGAGAACAGCTATATCTCACAGTCGGAGACCACCTTTGGATTTGTGATGTATCCTGAAGGATTATCCTGCATCCTTGATGCAGTCTGGCCAGTGATACTTAAATCAGTTAGAAAACCAGTACTGGTAGACCAAGCACCATCCTGCTGAGCATGCCTCCCACATTTTCTCAAGCCCTGCAAGTATTGCAGGTCTATACAGTGATAGCACTGTTGATAACATCCTGCTTAATGGCAGGTTAATGAAAGGAAAATTGATATGAAACTGTGTTAGGAAGGAAAGTCTAAAGCCCAGTTTATTCTGAAGTGTAGTAATGCAGTGTTTAATGTATGACAGGGCAGAATGATGCAATTTCTGTTGGAATTGACTCATCTGTGAGAACTCCAGATAAATCATTGCTACCCTGCAAGTTACTATATCTAAATTAATACAGATATGACCTGTTAAAACTTTTTAATAAATACTGATTGATGGCTTGTGCCTTTTTGACTGAAAATATCTTTGCTTATTACAGTTAGAGAAGGTTAAATACAGAGAAAAAATTGTTTCATTTTAACGTACTCCCAGAACTTACTACTAATTACAGGAACTGAGAAGCTAGCTCTAATTTACATGAGTGGAACACAAGGAAAATAGAAGTTTGAATTGTGACTAAAAGTAGTGGTTGAAACATCAGATGCTGTGGCTTGTAGTCCCAAGGCTGCATTAGGACTGCTAAAATGCTTCAATTGAACGTATTTGAATGTGTTTGCATTCTGGTTCTAGCTAAGCATCTCAGTCATAACTAAGAGCTACTGAACCATAGCTGGAGTCAAAGAGGATGCAGTCCTTTGAAGAGTTTATGACCTAAAAGACAAAATAGATAAAAAGAGGCCTGAACAGACTGTCATTTAGCCCAGATATACACAATACAGTACTAGGATTTCTCTTTGTCTTAACAACTCTACCCATTATACTGTTTTGTGTATAGCTCATATACTTAATTGGACTGGTATCACACAAAACAAAGGCTGATAGTAGTTCTGTCACATGCCAGAAGGAAGGTTTGTAGGACCCTGAACTCTTCCAGTGTCAGTGGTGAGCACGAAGCAATCAGGAGCCACTAGGCTCTGCTTGGGCTGTCTGCCAGAGCTGGAGCTGCTGAGAGGAGACAGTAACAGGAGGGAGAGGGAAGGTGAGAAGTCAGTGAAGGAGCCTGGGGAATGGGTGGAAGGAGGTTAGAAAGGAATTTGGTAAGCAGCTGGAGTGAAGTTCAACTTCTGAATCCTTGGAAACTAGTGAGAAAGGTAGTTGTCCTGTTGGCCACAAGGCTGGTGACAGTACTTGTGGTGGAGGAGGTTGTAGTTATGTTGTTGTGAAGTCTCATCTTGATAAGCAGTAGGCTGGGTTCCAGTGGCTTAATGTCTTTCCTTCTGGTCTGCCACTGAAGCAGCCGTGAGGTGCTTGATCTATCCATTACTGTGCTGACAATATAGTAATACCTTGCAGTGGTTGGCTATGCGCGAGTTCATCAGAACGTGATACAGACTTTGTCCTGTGGACCAGATGTTGCAGCAAGTCCATAAGCAAAAGCTGAAGGGTCTCCTGTATCTTGGAGTAATTTCAGATTCTCATCAGTTAGCAGTTCTTGATTAGACTTCTCGTTTATTCCCTTTTTAGGGCTTTCATGGAGCGTAACACAAAATCTAAATCCCTATTAAGACCCTTAATTGTGTGGATGGCTTTGCACATACTAGTTTTGTCTCATGTGATTAGTGAAGAATTTCTCAAAGAGCATTCCTCCCAAAAATGTTATGGTTGCCTTCAGTATGGCAGCTGCAAGCAAGTCAATCTGTCTTTTCAAATGATGTATTTTTCTTTTAAGACAATGAATATTCAAATGGAGACATATTTGTGTCTGTACATACATGTTTGAAACAGCAGACCTTTTAAAATGGATTTGGTAACAGATTTTCAGATGTTTCAGGTCGGTTTAATAATTTCCCGTTTCTAAGGAACTATCTAAAGCATCAAAGCTTTTAAGAGGTGAGCATCTCTCCTTTGAAAAAATGGCTGTGCTTATTCTTCATCAAGGAATGTATACAGGAAAATAAGTCACCCTTGCTTTTGATGCACTAGATCCATCCTATATATCAAAGTCTTAATTGCTGCATGACTTTCAGAAGTGGTCTGAAAAACCTAATCTACTTTGTTTAAAACATTTTTAATGAATTCAAGTACAGCTGTTAAGTCAGGAAGTAATGGAATTGGGCTCCTAAATTTTATGTAAAGTGCCTACCCCATTATGCCTGCTAAGAAGAATCTTGTTACGCCATCAAAATATGAGCAATTAGCCTATCAGTATTTAGGAAATAAGGAAACAAAACCAAAAATTAAACACAAGCAAGTGACTGAAATGTGTTCTACGTAAATGTTTAAGACCAAAAAGTAAATTTAATTTCTGTAATGTGAAAGTGGTTTAACATCCCTTTCTCCTCTTTTACTCCTTTTGTCGAATCATTGAGATAAGCAGAAGCAAACCAAAGCATATGGTTTCTGAATTTTCTTCTGCATAATAGTATAAAATTTTTGTTTGTTTGTTTTATGTTTCCACAGATACTTTCAGTAGGACAAACATTCAGAAACAGAAGTTCTTACTCTTGATTCCCTGGTATCAAGGACTCATCAGGGACCATCTTCAATCTCTTTCTTCACTATTTTTGTCTAAGCAGAGGGAGAGCTTTCTTCAGCGCTTGTTCATCTGTCTCAGCTGAACTTGACTTCCCTACTGTTTTTGCTCATACTACAAATGCCTAAGAACAGCAAGGTAGTGAAAAGAGAACTAGATGATGAGGTCATTGAGTCAGTTAAGGACCTTCTTTCTAATGAAGACTCTTCAGATGATGCCTTTAAGAAGAGTGAACTTATGGTTGATGATCAAGAAGAAAAAGATGTAGATGTTGAAGAAGGCTCAGATGTAGAAGATGAAAGACCTGCTTGGAACAGCAAACTTCAGTATATTCTGGCACAAGTTGGATTTTCTGTGGGATTGGGGAATGTGTGGCGATTCCCATATCTGTGTCAGAAAAATGGTGGAGGTAAGTCTGGTGAAAGTTAGTAGATAAATGATGAAGTTAACCTTTCAGATTTCAAGGTTAGCAGAGATACCCACAGTAAAACCAGATCCAGCATGTCAAGATTTTCTTTCAATTTCTGCCAGAGTTATGAGGAAAACCCCATATTCTCTTTATTTAGTGAGACACATCTGTTAAAGTAAGTAGCAGATTCTTCTAAGGTTCCGTTTCCTTATTTTAGGATAGAACGTTCTCAGTATGGCCTTAACTAGTGGTCATAGTAGTGGTTAAGCAAAACACATCATTATGGTGGGGTTGCATTATTTAGGACCTGATTATTATTGTGCTAAACTGTTCTTTATAGTACTTGGACAATAAATCAAGGCATTAAATCTGCATTCCCTTAAAAGACCAAAGCAGTATTTGGTCTTTAGTATTTAGCGGTACTAAGCTTCACACCTTTACTTTTTAATTACCTTTAGCTCCTAAGCCATTAAATCATAATTTGCTTTCTGCAAGAACAACAAAATACTGTAGGAGTGAAAAGGACTTTTTTACTGATAATGAATAATTTAAAAACATTTACATTAAGAGAATACATCTGTTTTGTGCTGTTACATGGTTAACTATTTTCATAAATAAGAAAACCTTTCACTTAAAACAATAACATCAAGCTGTTTATTTGTTAGCTGTCCATCTATGGTCTTGAATGTAGTATGAAATATGAGGCTGGAGACCTTCCTTTATGAATGCAGGATTAGTGTTTTATCCTATGCTGTACTGTACCCTAGTATATTACGTTATTGCACATCCTATTGTAGCTAATTACTTGGCTGAATTTAAAACAAACCTTTTACTTTTTATGATACAAAAGGGGGAAACTGTGCTACAGAACAGAAGATAAAGAACGACGTTTTATTCTTGCTGGATTTTAAAGTTGAATGGTAAAACTGATGTAATTAAGGAGTATAGAAATGAGTCTAGAATATAATCAGATTATAATTTGGAACTTTGTTTTCTCTCATTCAGTTCAAGCAGTAAAAATGAAGTCTATACTTTTGGATATTCCATCTCCAGGATAAAGCCTAAATTCTTTAAATCTAGTTAAAAGATTTTTTTTTTTCTTGACTCATTGAGCTTCTTTTTATTTTTTTTCTTCTTTATTCTGGAGAGAAAGTCATTAAATGGTTGATTTAATAATTTATATGGAATCTAAAGTTTACAGGTTTGTTTTGTGTTGTTGTGTCCCTTTCAAAAGCCTGTTTTAAAATAGTTACTAATGTCATTAGATTCTCCTTTGAACCAACAGAAAAAATCTGTTGGTATGCTTCTTAACCTGGTGGATTCATACTGTCCAGTACTTCTAAAGTTAATCTGTCAGTGAGTGTTAATTTAATTCAGATAAAATATAAAGTATTAAAGTAGTTAATAATTTCACGATTTAGGAAAAAACCCAACCCAACCTTCAGGGATTATGGCACTTCATTGATCAAACCTGATAAAATAAATATGCAGTCATTTCAGGTTGAAATTAAATGCTTTCACCTGTCCTGTGATTGCAGGAACTTGGATATCTGACAGTCTGTGGAGACATAATGTTTTCTGCACATGGCTGAGACAAGGATGTATTTGGCTTTTAACAATAATTTTATCACTACTTTAGGAAATTGCAGCCTTCAGAACAACAGAGAACAGAAAGTGATTTTTAGAGCTAAAGCTTTTTGGTTTTCATGTTAGCTGTAATGCAAGATGGAGAAGGTGACCCAAAATATTGAAACATGTAAAGTACATTGGTGCCTGTGTATGTGTGCACAGATGGACAGATAATTCTCACAGGTGTGTGAAGGTATAGGGAAAAGGAGGGAAGGAAAAGTTCAGAGTCAGGGTAAAAATACTCCACATATTTTATATGAGGTTCCAGTTTTCTGCTACATGTTATTTCATATATGTTTCATTATGGGTAAAATTCGAGTGTTTTTATGCAAGCCATTGTAAATACCAGCGTCAGAACTGTTCCGTAGTCTTGCTGAGAAAGCTGTACTATAAATACTCCTTGAAGTCTCTGAGTATGAGGTAAACAGTCGTTCTGTGAATTTTCATGAGGTGTATGGCTAGGTCTTCACCTTCAGTCTTGTCCAAACATTTTTAATTTTCTTCCTATGTTTAAGCAACTTATATCAAACAAATACCACTACACGAGGGAGTATATGAAAAAAATGGTAAGCCAGTAAATCTACTCCAAGTTCATGTTTTTTACTTCTTTTTGTTTTAGTTACTCATTAGATTCCTTCACAGGTGTCTTCCAGTATTAGGTGATCCAAAGCCATCAATAAAAGAGAAGACAAATCCTAACCATGTAATAATCGTCAATTTTGCCTTTTTTAAAAAAACAAAACAGGCAAACTTCTGTGACATAAACAACAAAAGCAACAAAATTAAAATAGCAAAGACAGAGAAAAGTTAGCCCAAATAGATGTATATTATTAGAAGGTTCTGTGAAGGAAAGACAGGGTGTTTACCGCCCTGATTCTGGAGGGATTGGGTTTGTTCATGGCTATGACCTGTGGTATATCAACGCTTCTGACTTCAAGGCTCTGTACTGCTACAGTGAGGTGCCTGCGGTACCATCGCTAACTTGCGCATCGCTGCCCTGCACTGATACTTGGCTGTCCGTAGGTACTTCCTAATCTTTATTTCCAGGTCTGGTATGTACCACCAAAACAACTGCTTTTGCTTTCTGTCTTGTGATGCTTTAACAGATTTCCTGTTGCTTTAATTCATATAAACTCATAAATATTTAGAGTAATATCTTGTATTTGTTATTCTCATTTAAGGTACAGCTAGACTGGGTAGCTCTTTGCTGGCTTTCACACCTGGCCCTTTCCCACAAAAAAACATGAGAGAAGCGTGTAGTATGTAGCAGGGATGAACTTCTGAACAGCTGGGATGTAATGCAGGAAGTGTCGAGAAAGAGAATGGTTCGGGAGAGACTGGGAGCACTCCAGGGTGCTCGTTTTCTTGACTTGGGATGAGAGGGAGTGCTCAAAGGAATTTTCAGGCTCTGCAAATGAGAGGCTGAAGGTGTTCAGTAAAGTTTAGAGGAAATTACTGTAGATTTCTCTGCCTTCAGCTCTGTCCTCACCACAGGTCCCGCTTGACCCTGGTAGGCAATGCTCAGTCCCCATCTGGCAATTAAGGCACCTCTTCCACTCCCTGCAGCCTAGCAGATAAAAAAGGCTGTTTCTTTCATTTGTACCTCACAAAGGTGATTTGCGTTGGAGCTGCGTATGATCAAATTTAGCTTTAAAGATTTTTTACATTTCTCATTGTTACACTATAGGGTTTATATATTACTCATTTATTATACGAAGACAAATAATGTATTTGTTTAGATAGACATGGTTCCTATGTAACAATTTCATAATTTTTGTTAGCATGCAATAGGTTCAAAGCTGCCTCAACTTCCTATGATTGATAGTGAGCCTTAAAAATAAACTGCTCAGGTCTACCCAGTCATGCCGTGAGGCTGATAAATAGTGACAAACTAGACCTATATTTTTCTGCTGCTCATTGCTATTATCTGGTGAATAGCTTGCACGCCTTTCACTGTTTTCAAACAAAGGAAATATTTAAAGTTTAATCTGTTAGGTTTTTGTTTTCACTTAGGATTAGCAGAATTAAAATGGCATTTTTCACATATTAGAGGTAACAAAAGCAAACTAAATTAGCTGTTCTGATAGAATAAGTGATATTTGAGTGAGTTTTGTCATGAAGACAAGTGAACAGTTACGTAAGAGGCGCTTCTAGTGTTGCAGGTGTTATTGGGAGTCTACAAAGTACTGCACGCACAAAAATTTTGTGTTGCATTTTCATGAGCATTAACTTAATTTTCCTGATTTTTTTTTTTTAAGGTCAGTCTTTTTAATATCTCTGATGTAAAAAGTCAAAAGAACTAGTAAGAAATGATAAACAGCTAAAAGCTGTGAGCAGCGTAAGGAAATCTGTGGCAGATTATCTTGCTATTATGTTTTTAAAAGATTGACATGGGTAGAGTCACATACTGAGTTTTTACAGTTAAGTAACCTGGATTTTATACTGAATTACCATCAGAATGAGCAGTTAAGTTCTGTGGTCTTATAAAAAGGAAAGTAGCTATTGCTGAGAAGTGCTGAGGGAATAGTATGTAAACTGTTGAAGACTGAGTAGTCATTAGAAGCTACAATCTGATTGTGTAATACAAGTGGAATGGGAACAAAGCAAGTATTCCCTTGTATTCCTAAACTGTGTATGGATTCAGTGGCTTTATTATTTAGCTTTTGACCAATAATTTATAATCAGTGCCTTGAATTCACTGATGACTTAAGTATTATTTTGGAAATTCTGATTTAAGACACAAAATGTAGTTGTACTTCAGTGTGAAAACATTGAAAATGCCTTATTTTTATTTTGCAAGTGTAATTTTTCATTACACTTTGTCGGCTAAGAGGATTTTCATCATTTAAGCATAGTTCTGTCAAGAGAACTAGCCAACTGCCTACTGATAAAACATAAAACCATATTTCAGAGTAGTAAAAGCTGTTTGTATTTTTAATGGTAAAGAATCTCTCTTAAAAGAGCTTATTAGACTGTAAACCTGTAGTATTTTGTTGCCCGCTTGTCATAACTTGGAAGATTTTATTAGATATTGAAAATAAGCCGATCTTCACCTGAATATCATCTTCTTTCTAGCTTTCTATTAGTAAGTGTCCAGTAAGCTACAAGAACTAGGATGTCTTCTCAAGATGGTGGTAAAGCTCTTCATTAAATAAGAATTAAATCAGGCAATAGACACTTAATTAAAAACTAGCTCAGCAGCAGTTGGAACAAATCTGGAAAGTTATTAGATTTTTCAGGTTATATCAGGAATGGCTAGGAGAATAAAAGTTCCTCTGTATGATCAAGGTGATAATAGTTATGTCACCTGGCATTACTGCTTCTATAATTATTTTCCAACTCTTAAATCACTAGGAATCATGTAGTTTTATGTTTGTTTTTTTTTTTCTCTGAGCGTTTTTAAGAACTTAAACAGTGTTAATTCTCCATTTCTATCAATAATGTCAAATGTAGTACATAGTGTTACATTAAGAGAGACAATTTACCAGTTATCCCATTACAGTGTTTGGTTAAATAAAAAAAATTAAGAAATTAGAACAGTGCTGTGCACAGTATTAACATTCACTAGTTCCTGAAATCCTTTGTATCTTTGTCATTCGTTCTACTGAAGAAGGATGAGATATATATGTATTTTTTTCGTTATGAAGTTGATATGAGTTTTTTAATAATGAAAGCCAGTGTTTAAGGCCAAAATATGCAAAAAAGTGACGTTATAGTAGAATAATTTTGAAGATGTAGAAAGGGCACTTGGGGATCCTGAACCACACAGTATTCTAATATTGAGAAGGCTGCTTAGCTGGCAGTTCTAGCAGACAATGTAACTAACTGCAGGGTACTGTTCATGGCCAGTCTGAATAGTTTATTGTTCTAATTCAAATAAAAATGATGCTTATTCAACATTGTAACTCCAAGGACCCATGTTTTCATGTGCTGGCAAATGAGAGACATGCTGAGCTGTTTCCACAGTGATTGTGTTTTGTGATGACATGAAGATGTCTTACAGTTCTTTGAAGTATGTCTAGCTTCAAGGAAGGCTGAAACAAAGTAACTTCACCAGAGATGCTGTGGTCGCAATTTGGCCATGGGACACAGAAGCCCCTTGCATCTGTGATACACAATTTGGACGTAGCTGGATTATACAACTATATCACACTGAAACTCATGTGTGCACTCTTTTCCATTTTGTCTATCTATTGGGGAGGGGCACAAGATCAGAAGGGATCTCAGGAGGTTTGAATAATCAGAAGACCAGTGCTTCAGGTGATCTGCACATGCCCTGCGTTACAGAGGTGAACTGCTAGCTACTCACACTGAATTACAGGGTTGTGTCATGTATAATGTTATGTGGATTTGACACCACATTTATTTAACTCTTTTAGTTGAATCTAACTGATAAATCTTGCAACTTACATTGATACTGCACCATAAAACACCCACGTCAGCCCAGTCTTTAAACATGTGCTTAATTTGCAGCCTTGTGATTAAGGTTGTGGACTGGGACACTGAAGAGCTGGGTTCAGTTCCTGCTCTAGTACAGTCATCCAGTGGGATACAGGGTAAGTCACTTAGGCCCCGATTTTTTTGAGCTGTTTAGGCTTGTCTCTGCTCAGCTATGCAACACCTGTCTAATTAAGACCTCAGGTATCATTTACAGTAGTCTTACACTAATTAAAAAACTATGTACTGTTGGCTTTCAATTAATTGTATGACCGAATGTTTAAAGATGGTGATGCCAAAGCTTCTCATTTGCAATGTGACTTTACAGTATACTTCTGTCTCACAGAATTTTTGAGAGAATGCTGATGATAAATCAGTGGTATTTAATGGTATTATTTGCATTATATATTCATAAGACAGAGAGTCCCCCTCATTTTGGAATGTCGTTGTTACTCTATTCCTCAGTTTTCCTCAAGTTTACTTCCTTTTGTCTCTGTTGTCTCTTTTCATAGTAGAGTAAATTCTTTATGTTCTTTACTGAAGTGGAATGTAACTGCTACCTCAGTAGAAATAATACTTCAGTTGACAGTCTATACTGTGCTGAAATGGGTAGATAAACCGTGATGTTTGGCTTTATGAGGGAGTATTGTAACCTTAAAACCTCATTGTTCAGAGCCTGGCATTTAGGCTTTGACCAAATGCTGCTCAGGCAATATCATTGCATATCATATTATCATGCCATGAAAATAAAACACGAGGAGCTGTTTCATTCTTAACAACAGTCCACAGACTGTAAGGTAAATAGGACTGATATTATTTGTCTGGTCCACCTGTAGTTTTTCTCAGATATAGTTTCCTCTGTCTTTTTTCCTACTGTTCTTAGACTCATGTCTGTAGTTACTCCATGCATAGGATCTTTGGAGTATCTTTATAATGGAAGGTGATGTTCAATTTGTGCGTATTTCATGAAGAGCAAAATAGCAAGGGAACATAAATAGGAGTGGATGGTACTAGAACATCTGAGGCCTCCTGCACAGTTTAGGAAAGTTTAACTTTACTAAAATAAACCATATTCCATGAGAAAGCTTTCTAAGGGCATGGAAATAACAGTGCATTTTGATAGACAACTAAAAAAGCCCTAGAAAGTTGATGCTAGATGAAGAAACTTGAAGTAGGGCTTAGCTGGAGTTGAGAATAAACTCCCAAATTGGTTTTTGAACTTTGCTCAGCTTCTCTCTCATCACAGAGATGAGTAGACTGATTGTACAGCTTAATAGCTATGAGTCTAAGCTTCTGAGGTCTTCAGATCTTTGCTTTGTAGCTTGCTTTGGCATGCCACAGTCCGCATCTCTCAAGTGCTTTTCTTTAGCCTTACGGTGGTTGCAGTCAAAAGCCCCTTGAGTTAGGTGGCCAGCACAGTGCTCTGTTTTGCAGCATAAGACGCAGGCATTTCAAAATTAGGTGCCACACTGTTAATTGCTGGTGCCTGAATGTTTTGTTAGCTCTAGTCCTAAATACTTTGCAACAGCAGTGAGGAAGTTAGGCTCTGAACTTATCCATACACTAAGTGCATGGTCATATTTGCTTGCAATTAGTTTTACTGAAAGAAATGGAGATAAGTTGTGAAGTTAGAATTGTATGTGACCACTTCCTGGGAATAAGACCTTGAAAAAAGGATTTGTTTTATGTATACATGTCTAACAGTGAAGTAACAAGTTATATTTTCCTATACGTCTTTAAGAAGAGTTTGTGAGTACTGCAAGATCTGGATCTACAATACTCCCATTTCATTTCCACCTCATGTCTCTAGTCTCTGTCTGGAGCCTGGTAGAAAAAGGCTGATATATTTTCCTTGCTTAGCTGGATAGAATCATTATTCTGTACATTGTGACATCCCCTTTCTAAGCATCTGAGGTTCACATGGAGAAATCAACAGGACGATCTTCTGAAACTGCTTAAGATTGGATGAAAATGAGAATGTTGTATGCACACTATGTTCTGTATTTCCTTTGTAAGTTCAGTCTTGCTGTTCTGTTAAACATCAAGGTGTAGAGTTTTTTAAAAAATGCTGATCCAGTTCCTGATTGCATCACTATATCTCTAAAAAGTTTGGTCAAATGCCCAAAATTTCACACAAGCAAACAACTAGATGAGATAACTTGTTTGCAGAAGATTTGCCTTAATATGTTACAGTGCTTTAGAAATTCGACGTCTCTGGGCTTTTTGTGTCTTACAAGGTTCAGGTAAAATTAATCTTTGCATGTGATGACAAAAGCTTTCCAGTGAATGTCACTAATTAAAACTCAAAGCTATTTGAAGGTTTCAAATTTGTTGTGTCAAGTTCGGACGCTTCCTCCTCTCACTCTGACTTACACTTTGTTCCTTTCATAGGTGCCTATCTTGTGCCATACTTAATCTTGCTACTGATAATAGGGATTCCACTTTTTTTCCTGGAGCTTGCTGTGGGGCAGAGGATCCGCCGAGGGAGTATTGGAGTGTGGAATTATATCAGCCCTAAACTTGGAGGAATTGGATTTGCAAGCTGTGTAGTAAGTTTTTAATGTTAATTGTGTGGTTTGCTTTCAGTCTGTATGATTTAGACTTAATGTTTTGCTGCAGCAAAAAGCCATTGAGATGATTTGTAGCTGGGCTTCAGGGTTGGTTGACAAGTGTTTTGGGAGATGTTAAAACTTAAATTAGTACATTAAAAATAGTAATGCAGACACATCTGTAAAATGAGTCAACTTTTATTTTGTGATTCTTTTCAAATTAGGAACTAGGCAACAGAGTAGTCTTCTGGAAAAGAAAAGCCTGTAAAGATAGAGGTGTCACACGATAAATACAGAGAAAAGTGAAAATTTAAAAAATGTCAGGTACTTTAATGGGGCAAGCCATTCAATTCTTATTGTGACTTAATATAGTTAAAATTAGGTTCACTGGCTGGTATGCAGAAACATGCAGAAGTTCAGTAGGTTTTTTTTAATTAACAATATATGTATTTACTAAATACGTATTTAGTAAATGTAACTCTTTATGTCTTTTTTCTTATAGGTATGTTTCTTTGTGGCCCTGTACTACAATGTTATTATTGGATGGAGTTTGTTCTACTTTTCCCAGTCTTTTCAGCATCCATTACCATGGGACCAGTGTCCTTTAGTTAAAAATACATCTCATACCTGTAAGTCTATATTATTGTTATTAAAAATTATATAAAATATATAAAATTTGAGAGTTTCAAACAAAAAGGAGAAAAAAATAAATACAATGTAAAGGGATACTTGTGAGGAAAAAGTGTTCTATGCAAAGCTGCTTTTGCATCTTAATAAGATGTCACATTAAGAAACCTAAGATAAATATACTGTATCTGGAAAGCAACATCACTGTCAACAGCATTTTAAATTGTAATGAAATTAGGATAGTGCTCTTTAGTGTGTTGTAGGAAAAAAAAAAGAAGTTCTGATTACTTTTTTTCTGATTTTGGTACTGCTTTTTTTGCTTGCTTGGTGACAAAGCAAGGTGGAGGAAGGATAGTTTTACATTTCAGTTGGTAGGATACTCCCTGGTGACAAAGCAGTAAGTGTTGCATTTGTAACAAAGCAGAAAATGGAAAATTGTAAACATCAATGAAATGCTTGTGAAAAGCATTGTTTGCTTTGTAAACTAATAGAAATTGGTTAATTGGTGATTGGTTTGTTGCTACAATGAGATGGTCTGAAAAGGACATATACAACAGCATTAAAATTTCCTAATCCCTTGGTTTTGCCTGTCTTGTAATAGTTATATACTTTGCATTATTCCTGCTCTTGAAATAGGAGATATTTCTTTTGTTTTATTTCCAATCTTAAATTTTCTTTACTTACCTTTTGTGGGGTTTTTTACCCCCTTAATAAAGGACATAATCAGAGACATTTGAAAAGTTGTACGTTTTTATAGTGTCTTCACTGGAGTTGCTTGCTGCAGTTGTTTGAAATAATCAGTATATGTGAATGTTGGCAGACAGCCAAACTGACTTTATTTCACAAGCTGTTGTCCATTAATCAAGCCACAGTGCTTGTTTACATCCTGCCTAAATATTAAGATACAGTGTGTCAGCCTAACTTACGCAGAGGTCATCTCAATTAAGCTTAAACGTAGAAAACTGGTATATTTGATAACATCCTGTCATTTTTTGGCAGTTTATTTCAGTGAAGATCTGATACCTGTGCTAGGTTTCTTAAAATGTTGTGTGGGTTTGTATTTTTTTTTTTTAATTAAGCAACCTTGACTCAGAACCTAACTTAGAGATACGATTGATTGTCAGGTGCAAAGGATTTATAAAAAAGTTAAGTAAATACTTTTTTTGAAGAATTCTTTCTATTCCTATGTGTTATATTTAGATTCACACAATTTGTTAAAACTGTTCGGTAACGACTAAAACAGAATTACACTGTAATAAAAAAATGACTTCTGGAATACACATAGCAACTTCCATTTAACATAGCTGTGTAGAAGCCGCAGCTTTTCCTTTTCTCATCACTTTAGTATCATGTTATTTTATCGTTTATAATAGTAATTAAGTGCCTGTTGATTTGAGTATCATATCAAAGCAGACACCATTGGGAATTCGCTTTCCATATATTTTCAAAACTAATACAATTCGCTGTTCAGAGAGATACTTTTTGTAGTATATAAGTCACAGTATCATACATAGGTAATCTTAATCTTATGTGTGATAAATGGAATGTTTGCCTTCATCTAGGCCTTCCTACTATTTAGTACTTAAGTGAAAATTAAATTCTGCTGAGGGCTTGGATTGACCATATGCAGAGGAATACATTATCCCAAAAGGGTGTTTTAAAAAGATGTACCAAGAACCTTTCACTGATAGCAGTCACTTTTAAAGAATGACTTAAGACTCTTGTAGTTTAGTTTCTCAGTAAACTATGGTGGCACAATTGGAGATTTTGGGAATTGATACAACATTGTCATGAAATATTGGGAAGACACTTCTGTCCTGAACCCATTCTTTACTTGCTAACATCTCTTGACAGTTGTGGAGCCAGAGTGTGAAAAAAGTTCTGCAACCACCTACTACTGGTACAGAGAAGCGCTGAACATTTCCAGCTCTCTGTCCGAGAGTGGGGGTTTAAATTGGAAGATGACTATCTGCTTGCTGGCTGCCTGGGTCATGGTATGCCTAGCCATGATCAAAGGCATTCAGTCTTCAGGCAAAGTGAGTATACTGTTTACCTAAATGTCAGTGTTTTACTTTGAAACATTTCACGACATTTTTGTTCACCACACCCTCGGTTTACTCTCTCATAAAATCTGTAGGAGCAGGTTAGCAGCTGTGACTCACCTCAATATTTGTATAGTCTCAAGTAGAGGAATGTTACTAGTTAAGCATTAAAACTGACGTGGTTTTAGTGGGAATTGTAGTAATTTAGTGGGAATGGAGATCTGAAGAATCATTTCTGTTCTCGTTAAAATGACTGTTGCAAGTAACTGTACCTCAGCTTTGTTGAATTGTTAATGCAGCATAAGTCTCTGTTTCTGAATGTTTGAGGAATTAGGTTCCCATGTATACTCAAAGTATGATTGCAGTGCACTCAGATGTTCACAATTCCAGGGCATTATTCTTTATATTGTTGCTGCAATTGGTATCCATTCTTCTGTCACTAACACAGCTGCTCTTCAGGATTCTGGATTGTTTCTTTTGACTAATGACTAACTATCCCTTTGCATCTGAGTCCATCACCTTGTCTTCTTTCCCTGTAGCCAGCTGCGTTGGTTAGTGAATCGTTTGCTTGCTCTGTTGGTCCCAATGAGACTTTCAGATGAAAAATTATCTGTTCTAATAGTGAAATTCTTTGTGTTTAAAAGATCTGGCACTGAGGTGGAAACTTCTGTGACATCTTTATCGTGTATTTCAGTTAAAGAAACAATAGCAAGTTTACCAAGAGAATCAATTTACTAAACATTAAATCACGGAATAGGTTTGTTTTCATTCACAATGGAGAATAAAAGATTGTATTTGACTACTAAGTTTTTATTTACCCTTTGTATTAGATAAATGAGCCAATCAGTGTGTCAGAAAGGTATTCTGTTATACAAGTGTTGAAGTGATACAGGAGTCTGAAAGTGGCTTCACAAAGCATGCTGCTTCAGCATGGAAAGCTGTGCAGCACTGTGCTCGGGATTCTGACAACTTCATGGCATTTTGTTGTACATTAGTGAGTGCACTATTGCTTTTTAGTTTTTATGGCCCAAACCTACTACATCCTTAATAATTTCTGTAGGACAAGAGCGTATCTCCAGCTTTCTTCTGTTTTGGCAGTAAGAGTTAGTGGTTTGAATCCATTGGTTAGATACTTGCCACTTACTCTGTCTTCTCTCTTTCTGAAGAAAGAATGAGTTTCTGTTCACACAGTTTATCTTTACCATACTACGTACTTGAATCAAAGTGCATTTGTAAAGTGAAGGATTTCTAAAACAGTCTGCTTCTGTCCTAGTTGTCATCTCATTAAATTCATACGGAATTTCCCTGGAAGCTCAGTAGTTTATTATCTCTTAGTCAACACAATGGCAACTGTATTGTTTTAATACAGTACAGAATTTATTTTACAGTCATGTGATTTTTGCTTTGTTCTGCAGAGACAAGAGGAATGGGAATTGTTCTGCTTATTTCTTAAAAGTGTATGATTATCAATTCATATAGTGAGTAATGAATGAAGCCATTAAAAATAAAGTCTGTGGCTGTCATGTTAAATTCCTTTTTAATGTTTTACAGATCATGTATTTTAGTTCCCTTTTCCCCTATGTCGTGCTTTTATGCTTCCTGATCAGAGGGCTGCTCCTTAATGGGTCAGTGGATGGAATTCGTCACATGTTCACACCTAAGGTACGTGCTTTATTTCTGTTTGCAGTGTATTAAAGTTTAAGTGGCAATTTGACCATTTATGAATGCTCTCATTTAAGCTTATTGTTTTCATAGAACATTTCACCATTTTCCTGTTTGGTTAAATTGCAAAATGCTTGACCTCAATGGCACAATATCAAGCCCTAAGGTCCAAAGGCTCTAAGTGTTCTAAGTGTCTGTGTAAAGTTACCTCCCTTAGGTGACAAGTTCACAGGGTTAGATGCCTTTACAAAGCTAAGCAACTGAAGATGCCTTTTCCAGCATTTAGGATGTTTAGAAAGCTCCAAATAATGAAGAGAAGTGAATCTTAAATCTAGCTATTCTCTGGGATTGAAATGCCTAGTTCTGGGATGTTGCAGGGAAATGCCTTACCCTGAATGCAGTCATGGATTTATTTACTTAACTAACTTGTCCCTTTTGAAAGAGCTCAGATTTGTCCCTTTTTAGAAACAAAGCTGTTTGCATAGTAGCCCAGAAGTACATGAGATTTGTCTTCAATACTCGGCTCATCTTATAAAAATAGTGTTAGTACTCACCATTCAGCTTTCCATAACATGTTCCTGATGGTTAACATGCAAGATAGCCACAGGTTTAAGCATTTTTTTTTTACTGTCAGCATTTTGACCAGGAATGTGTCTTACAGAACTTTAGATTTTTTAACTACGGTGGTGAGAAGGGATGTTACGAATCATTATTTAGCCTGAAGATCTAAATTCTACCCACACCCATCTCAGATGCTTGTAACTATACTACAGGAATAGCATGTCTGAGTAGTTAGAGCCATACTTGCTCAGGAATGCATAATGCTGGGCTTCATATTGTATTATTATTGTATTATGAAATACTGTATATCATTTCAAACAATACTGAAACATAATTGTATTATGTTTGAAATGAAATATTATATTATGAATTATTGTATTATGACTTTCCACCAAGTCAGTTTCATAATACAGTTCAGCGGAACAGAACTGATGTTTCAAAAATGAAGGCCAAATAAGTTGATTAAAATCAATGCACATAGTGGCTAATGCCAGATGACAAGATGTTGTCAGTTGTTTGGATTCAAGGTGTTTTGAGTCTGTGAAGAACTGTCATTCTATAAAAATGACCTTTCCTAGCTATCACATTGTTATTTCTCCCATTGTGATACGCAGTTGTGCTTGCTGTCACCGCTTTATAGAGTCCTGGTTCTGCAGGAACTTGTAATGTGTTTGGGAAAATTTGGGGAAATCTGAGGGACAGAGAAATGTAATGCTTATTGTCAAAGACAAAGTTTATAGCAGAGATGGAATACAGACCTCTTGAAGTTACAATTTTGTTTCTCAACATAGTATTAATCCTTTCTTTAACTGTAGAAGTACCACTAGATTCTGAGGGAAAGTAAACACTGCAACTCCCTTGGAATGCCAGCACCTGTTCACCCTTCACTATGTCATCTTTCATGAATTAGACCTAAAATAAACTGCAGCTGATGTTTACTTTATAGTTACTTTATATCTTAATCATACAGCTGCTTCAAGTGTTCAGATAAACAATCTTGAAAAAAAAAAATTTATTTAATTTCTTCTACTGGGTTCCAGTTCTGTATCTCAGGATTTAGGTTGCAGTGTAAACTTGAGGTTAGGAGGCCTATATATCACATACAGTATATGTGAATATAAACCTTCAAAAGTATTTTCATTATAATCTGTGATTGTTTCTGTACTTGAACACTGATTTGGACGTAGGTTCATAGGAAACTACCTGAAGGATTTCAGACTCCAGGAGGAATTCAACCTGTTGCTGTTCCTGTTTGCTCCATTGTGATGACAGTTTATTTGGGCAGGCAGACTGTAAAGAGGATTGCCGAACGCATCTAGGTTGAAAATAATCCAGGTAGATACACATGAAAGGGGAGGGGGAGTTCAGCAAATGACCCCATATTGACCACAGACGTTCCAACACATTCCCATACTACAGCTGTGTAAGCTCACAGTGACTGCCACACATGGGTACAGGTATGAGAGCAGAGGGCTAAGGAAGAAGGGGAGAATTTCTCCCTTTTGCATGGTTGATGAACGAAGCAGAAATTCTAAATAATAACCTTAATGAAAAACATAAAGAAAGGTATATGGAAAGTCCACTGAAGGGAACTACTACAATGAAACTGTAGGACTGTAGGAAGCTTAAATACAGACCTCCCAAAATTTCACAGAAAATATCTTATAATAGCAAATCAATTACAAGTTTATTTTGAACTCCTAGGCACTGTGTACCTGAGAATGTATACCTTTGATAATACCAAATGATATATTGCAGAAAGCGAGAAGTGTTTTGATACTTAGACTATTTAGAGTCAGTAAAATTAAGACTATTCCTCGAGCTCCCTCTGGTGGAAAAGCTCTAGCGTGACAGTGCGGTACAGGCAAATTCAACTGTGCAATAGCTACTTGTGCATTGTAATTATAACAATAATTATAACTCAGGAACAAGTCATTGTCATAAACAATTTTATTTTCAAATATGTTATATTTTAAAGTTACGTAAAAGACTGGAAAAGGTATCTGCTACCTATCTGTAATGAATATTATACCTATGTGGGAAACTGGAAAATTTTTCAGAATGTTATCGTAACAGTAGCAGATATTTATTTTTACTTCCCTCAGAGTAAGACAGTCAGGCTTCTGATGGTGGCATCTATGTAGATGCTTTTTAGTTTTACTCTTTTCAATAAGCTTAGGGGTTAAAAAAACCCCAGCAGATAACCCCAGCACATTCGCAGAAGAAGTAAGGTCTGTCACTGTTAAATGAATGGACGTCCTGAATCAACTTCAGAAAATCTAGTGTTTCTATTTCATATGTAGATCTTTTTTTATGATTCAGTATCTAGAAGGACCCGAGATAGACAGATGATGACTCATAACTTTAAGAAAGATATTTCTTGAAGTATGATCATCTGAAGGAGCAGTACAGTTAAATTTTTTGATAAAAGCCTTAGTTGTCCCTCAAATACAAGACCCATTTAACTTCAGGTAAGTTCAAGGCATCTAGCTTAAGGGAGATTTGACTCGTGGACTATACAGATTGTGGTGGCCAGCCTTTATTTCTTGTGTTGCATTTTGCTTTACATACTTGCATGTAATAGAATTAGGCATGTGTATCTTATGGTGAATTTCTAAATTTTTTAAAGTGACAACAAAACAACTTTCAGCATGCGTACTACATTTATAAGAGGGTTGATAATCTCAAAATAAATCTGAATTCTAACAACAGATAATACGTGTGCTGTAAAAAGAAAAGACAGTAAATACTGTAAAAAACACCCAGATATTGCCTCTTATTTCACAGTATAACTAGCTGCTAGTGCAGTTACTGTATAGCTCCAGTAGAGTCGCGTTGTTGGGAACATACTCTATTTCTCTTTAAGGTTTTAATGTATTAAATCAGTAGAAATTATGGCCCATAAGTTTGCTCAACTTTAGGTGTCACATTCAGCTTTCATTGTATCATAATGCAAATATATTTGTAGTGGAGTATTAGCATTTTGTGATGTAGGTTGTCTTCCTGTTTATTTTTTTCTGTTGTCTTTTCATATAATAGAAATGCATTTTATAGCTGACATATATTATATCTAATTTCAAACAGCTTGAAATAATGCTGGAGCCCAAGGTCTGGAGAGAAGCTGCTACTCAGGTGTTCTTTGCCTTAGGGCTTGGATTTGGTGGAGTCATTGCCTTTTCAAGCTACAACAAGAGAGACAACAACTGCCATTTTGATGCTGTACTGGTGTCCTTCATCAATTTTTTCACTTCTGTGCTGGCGACTTTGGTGGTGTTTGCAGTTCTGGGCTTCAAAGCCAATATCATAAATGAAAAATGTGTTATCCAGTATGAATATCCATTTTTTTTTTCAATTATTTTTATGGTATATTTCATTTATGAGTTAAAACAGATCATCAAATTTGATTTCTCTATTTTATTGTGTTTTACAGAAATTCAGAGAAGATTTTAAAACTTTTGAAAACAGGCAATCTGAGCCAAGATATGATCCCACATCATATCAATTTCTCAAGCATTACAGCAGAAGATTACAATTTAGTTTATGATATTATTCAGAAAGTTAAAGAAGAAGAGTTTGATTCTCTTGGCCTGAAATCTTGTCAAATTGAAGATGAACTTAATAAGGTGAGAGCAATAAGTATGTCTTAAATACAGAGCTTGTAAATGGATGAATATTTGTTAAACCTGAAATAAACTGTGAAGTCCACTTTCATGGAGTATCAGTACAGTGTGCCTATGAGCAGCGCACCTATAGAGATCCCTGTCAAAACAAAGTTCTGTGCGGGGCTGCATTCCAGCTTACCTGAAGACTTTTGGGTCTGATGTTTTAATAAGTCTTCACTGATTTGTAATATATTTTGATCATTGTATCATTCTCTTCAGGAGGTGATAAGTTTTTAAAGTTCTTTTTTTCACAAGAGTTCAGCGTGAGGACTCTTCCAAATGCTGAACAGAGGTATACCTGTACATCTCCAACTATGATGTCTTCTAATGTTAAGATACCATTATTAAATTTAGGTACTAGTTCACTAGAAAGTAAAAGAAGTTATTCTTTACTTATTTGGTCATTGTTCAATGAATATAATCCTGGTTTGAAATCTTACAATATTACACTAAGCCAGACCTGTAAAAGAAATTTTTCTAGCTTTTTCAGGCAGACCTCCAGTTTTAAACATTGACCTCTATGTAGTGGCATCAAAATCTGAAGCTAAAATGTCAAATCAGTGACTTAGACATTAAAAGTTTCTATATGATTCCTGCCATTTGAATTTGAAACAAATAGATACAGAAAAGAACTCCTTTACTAGAGAAAACAGTGTATTTTGTAGGAGTCCTGTATAAATAGCTCATGCAAAATTGTCAGTGAAAGAAAGACGTGTGTTGTTAATACTAATCAACTTACAGATTCTCAGCCAAATCAAATATTGCAGTAAATAGTGTTAATTAAGTTTGCAGGTTTGGAAGAATCACATTTTAAATAGCAGTTTCCCACTCTAGCTTTAAGATTTAGTCAATGCTATTCCATGAAAATGAAGCCAGACTGTCACAGTACAAAAAAAGGAAAAACCAAACTGTCCATGAATAATAATGTGGATTTTTTTCTCACTGACAGGCGGTTCAAGGAACTGGTTTAGCTTTTATTGCCTTTACAGAAGCAATGACCCACTTCCCTGCTTCTCCCTTCTGGTCAGTCATGTTCTTCCTCATGCTGGTAAATTTGGGACTTGGAAGCATGTTTGGAACCATTGAAGGCATCATCACACCCATTGTTGATACCTTCAAAGTCAGGAAAGAAGTTCTTACTGGTGAGTTGCACAAACTTTCTTTTCTCACTAGAGCAATAAGATAAAGATTTTTTTTTGAGAGTGTGAAGTCTTGGGTTTTGACATGAAAGTTTGCAGTGCTGGTGTTTTACAGAGCAGTAAATCACTGTATTCCAGACTGTACTTCTAGGCACAGGCACATTAATACCTACACGAGCAGGAGCATTCTTGAACTTAAGTTTTAATGGAAATTAAAGTTACAGGTTTCTGTGTGGTCAGTCCTGAGCTCTTACAGAATGCTTTCCATTCCAGCCTGTGTCACAGATCAGGGAAACAAAGCAAAAGGAAAGAATGAAAATACATTGCAAATTACTATACATTATTCCTCAGTAGGCCAGTGAAATACTAATTTATGATGAAATGTTTACTATGTTAAAAATCAGTACAGTTACTCTCCAGAGGAATATATTTTTCCCTGTTGAATGTGGGTCTTAAACAAGATGTCTATTTGTTTTGTTTTCTTTTTTTTTAATGCCTAAAGTTATGTGAGGTGTAGCCTGTTCATGTAGCTCTCATTGTCTTGTTTTAGTTTTTCTTTTTGATCTAGAACATCAGCATAAAATGTGGAAGTTAGGTTTTGGAAAATCTTCAGGACAGCTGCAAGGGACTTAGGTTCAAATTCGTATTTCATATCCATACCTGTGACAGGAAGGATAAAACATAAAAAATTTAATAAGCTGCTTTAACATCATCTAACTTTATGTAGGAAATAATTATATATTTTCTAAGAGGTAACCCCGATACAGCACACCACTTCACTTTCTTGACTACTGAATACTTTGATAATAATCATAGAATCATAGAATG
>NW_010235874.1:0-1036 GCF_000690775.1 Eurypyga helias
GCTGATTTAACAAGCTTTCTTTGAGACCTTAAAATACTAAACCGTGTTGTTATTACACTTTCATCATTTTAAATACCTCTGAATAAACAATGTGAACTGAATGATTAAACTTACATTGAAAAATCCCACTATATGATATATATTAGAACCACATAGTTCAAACAAGCTAGGCAAAACGTATTTTTGCCTCACGGTGTCCTGGTAAATATAGGAACAGAATACTGAAAACCCGCTACTAACACAGTGTTCTTGCACAGTATGCCCTTGGCACCGTCGTGGCTGCAACAAAGGCGTCCAGTGGGCTGCCTCAGCCTGGAGAGGAGTACGACTACTACCAAAGCTTCCCTGGCTTCAGGAGATACTGTGAAAGGCAGGGTGACCGCCTCCTTCAGTGGTAAGGATGCTTTGGCGTCTCTGGGCTGTTGCTAATAGTTTCCAGAACAGAAGGTAGCACCCTTCTTTGAAGACTCCAAACTTGCTGTATGTAAAAAGATGTTCTATTTCACATACCTGGTTTTTGCTACTTTTGTAGCACTGAGCAGTTTAAGTAACAAGTTTAAAGAGGGCCTTTCCTAATGACTTGGATAAGTAGCTGTGCAGAGAGCAGAGCAGGCAGGAACCATGTTATGGTATGTATTTTAAAAGCCATGTGTTTTGTAAGAAATTAATTCTAACACTTGATACTGTATAGGCGTTTCTTCTGTTCACTGCTCATGCAATGTTATCTCTAGGTACTGCATTTGATTTATTTTTAAACATGGAAGCTGTAGAAAGTTGAAATCAATTGGGTAGTTTAGTGTTCCTCATGCCTGTTTTCAAACTGCTAATGGCTGTGCTGTTCTCTTGCAAGTATGAGCAGGGTGATGCAGTACCATGGCTGCCGTAGCAACATGAACAATCAGAATAAAGCTACGGATGTGGACGATAAATTTGATATGCTGGTGGACTGCAATGACATAATTCTTGAAAGAGTGGTAAGCAAATTATTTCTGGATGTTGTTCTTATGAACAGTAGAGAGCAGCCCTGAGGAGAAAG
>NW_010235875.1:0-217 GCF_000690775.1 Eurypyga helias
CGGGGGGTCCGGCCGGGGACAGAGCAAAGGATGGGACAACCCTGGACAAGGAGCCATGGTGTCCGGGAAGGACGGGCAGCGGGTCCAGGAGTGGTGATGAGGCCTGGCAAACTCATCACACTCGGGGGTCTGGGCAGGAGGTGGCCCGGGGGTCGCTCCTGTTCCTCCTCCTGTTCCTGCGCCTGGTCTTGCTTCTGCCTCCGCTCCCGCCGTGCCC
>NW_010235875.1:233-906 GCF_000690775.1 Eurypyga helias
GTGCGAGACTCCGGGGGGTGGTCCGGGAGGAGGCGCAGAAGGGCCCCTTTTGCATCCCACCCCCTTGCTCCTGAACAGCCACCTCCCGGGCACAAGTCAGGGAAAAGCTGCTGGTCCTTCCTGGCAGAAGGTTTGGGAGCCAGGACACCCCGGGGACATGTCCCAACCCTGGTCCCACGTCTCAGGTTCTGTGTCCTGCTCCTGTTGCTGCTTGCCACGGTGCCAGGGTTGGGGAAAGCTGGGGAGGGGGAGTGGGGGAGCCATCCCCGGGGCTGCGGGGCTTCGCAGCTGAGCCTCTTCTGGGGCAGCACACGCAGGTCGCACCTCGGGTACTCGGGCCCAGGCTGAGTACCCCAAGGGAGCCCAAAGCCCTCCAAACCCCGGCGCTCTGCAGTGCACAGAGTGAGGTTGGAGGAAAGTGCGGGACAAGGGGAGCAGGCAGAGCTTTGGGAGAAGGAAAAGAAACACACACAGGGGTGTCACGGGCACATGCACGCTCCCAATTCCTGGAGTGCAAAGGACACCCCCCGAACCATGACCCGAGAGCTGAAACAGCGTTAAATGAAAGGAATATTGATTGGACTGGACACTCTGCTCTCACCATTCTGTTTTTACGCTGAGGTTTGATATGTGAACCTTGAGATTTATGAAACCTGTGGCTTTGGCAGAAGGG
>NW_010235875.1:1006-1294 GCF_000690775.1 Eurypyga helias
TGGCGAGGGGGTGGGTCAGACCTTCTCCTTTCCCCCAACACTCCAGCCAGGAGCTGATTCATCCTGGGAACTCAGAATCATGACATACAGCTAATTCACCAGGGCTCTGAGCCTTGATACACTTGGGGCCTTCAAAGCAGGGGTGCACACGTGAGTGCAGACCTCCAGGCTCCGGTTACAGTCAGTGAAGAGGAACCAAGGGACAAGGATCGCCTTTGCTTACTTCCAAGCTGTTTAGCTCCATGCCACACTCTATTTTTAATTATAATTACAATTTTATATTAATTT
>NW_010235876.1:0-317 GCF_000690775.1 Eurypyga helias
CGCCTCCTCCTTGTTGACAATGCGCACGGGCTGGGCTGGGGGGTGCAGGGGACAAGGCAGGGCTCAGGGTTGTCCCTGCGGCGTGGGGCAGGGAGGGGACCGCTGTGAGCAGAGAGGTGATGATGCCTGCAGTGGGTCACCACGGGGCAGGAGAGCTGTGGGGCTGATGGGGGTATCATGCATCCAATTGCAGGGTGCTGTGAGTATCTGGAAGTTGCTGTGGGGCTGGCTGGGGTCACAGTGGGACCAGCCAGGGGTCTGGCTGGGGCAGATTTGCAGTGTTTGGCAGCTCAGGGTCGCCAGGCAGGGGTGGCAGC
>NW_010235876.1:352-568 GCF_000690775.1 Eurypyga helias
CTCATCTCCGGTTTGGGGACATTCATTTCAGGGTCCCGCCCATCCCAACTGCCTTGCTGGGGAGCCGGGACACCTGCCTGCGCCGGGCCCTCTCCCACCCTGCCCAGCCCTACATCCCCAGCTGGTAGGGGGTCTGGGCTGAGCTCAGTCCTTGGCAGCTGAAGCAGGAGCAGCGGCGCCTGGGAGTCATCCAAGGCTAAATTTAGCCAGCCCCTG
>NW_010235877.1:0-370 GCF_000690775.1 Eurypyga helias
CACCTCCATCTCCCTCTTCCTGTTCAAACCCGTTACCCCTCCTCCTGTCACTCCCTGCCCTTGGGAAAAGCCCCCCCAGCTCTCCTGTAGCCCCCCCCAGGTATTGGGAGCCCTAAATCCAGCACATCCATGTCCCGGAGGACACAGGAGAACAGGATCTTTGGAGGAGGATTTTGTTCCTCTCCCACGTCCTTGGCTCACCCCTCTCTGCACGGAGAAGGGACTTGAGTGAGATCTTCGGGAATTGCTCCCGGCTGCAGGATGCTGGGATTCCAGGGATAACTTGGGGAGGAACAAAATTAGGGCCGAGTGACCAGGTTGGGAGAGAAGGTGGAGCAGATCTGGTCCGGGCGTTGCATCCACGCTTCCC
>NW_010235878.1:0-6544 GCF_000690775.1 Eurypyga helias
GGGATGGGATGGGATGGGATGGGCGACACAGCTTTCCCGATTCGACTTTTGAGGGAATAATGCTGCAACTCAAACGAATTAAAACCCATCGTTTCTTAGCCTGCACGCCCAGGCAATGGCAGGAACACGAGCGGGGATGGACACTGAACAGGGTGCCCTGTGGCGCGCGTTCCCCCACAGCCCTCCATGAGCGGTCGGGGCTGCCTAAAAGAAACTGCCGTGCTGGAAAACCCCTGCCCGATGGAAAAGGAGATCAGCTGCCTGCACTGGTGCAGACAGGCAAGCGCCCTGAGGAAAAGTCTTTTTATTGCAGCACCTAGCCTTCCGCAGGGCTGGCTGCCCAGCTATCGGCTGGGCCAAAAAAAAAGCCCGGTGGGGAGATACATTTAAGGTGTTTATTAAATAGCGTAACAAGAGTTCCGGCTGTGTTGGAGGGGCCAGGGCAGAACCATGGGGCCCCAGACAGGGCAATTGCTATAAGGGAGGACAGTGAACACAGCATAGTGGTACCCAAGAGTCTCTTTTTGGACCTGATGAATGGGCATCAACTGGGAAGAAGCTCGGCTATGCTTCCGCATAGGTCAACGGTTGGTTGTTTATGTTTTCTCTTTTATAGCACAGTAAAGCAGACTGTTAAAGCAAGGTCTGCTGCCGGAGAAGCTAGCTACCACCTTGCCAAGAGGTGCAGTCATTCCCTGACCTCCTGCAATGTATTTTCACCCTCTCTAGGCAGTAGCAGGAAAGTCTAGGGTTTCAGGCTTGATTTGTCATCTGCCTACCATCTCTTTGCAATGATAAGTGAAGGAGCACACCTCCTACCTTTTTCAGGAAGACATTAAGACAGTTTTCCCAGCACAGTTTTACTTTGAACCATCAGCTGCTACCAGCTATGCTTGCTTGTATTTTAGCTGGGAAACTGGACCAGAAATACTGACTTGTAGGTGCAGTGTGAAGCCCTTCAGCTTTCTCCCTGGCACCCCTTCATGTACTCATCACCATAGGCTGTTTCAAACAGCCTTCCCTGTTTGGTCTGGTCCCACTGCTTCCACTGCCAGGGCAAACTGCTCCAGGAAACACACTTTTCTCATTACAAGATGCTGGATGGCAGACATATCTCATTTGTTATGTCCAGTCCATTTTCTCAAGGAAGAATAAAAACCTGAAGCTCAGCTTATACAGAACCAAATCCTGAAAGATGACTTGGAGCTGTCTCCTGCCCCTCAGCCCCGATTGCAGCCCTATGCTCATCAGTCCGGAGGAGCTGGTCACGAGCCCAGAGATGGCCTCTGCGCCCAGTGCAAGTGCAGCCTGGATGTGGCTGGCTGGGTTCATATACCCAGGCATTGACAGGAGAGATCCTAACTGATCCTTGGGATGTGTCTGATTTTTCTCCTTAGGCATTTGATAAAACCGTTGAGAAGGACAACTCCCTAGCCGTTGGCTTCTTTCAGAGAGGGTTTGTCCATCTGCAGCTGGAAATGTGAGTGAGGCGCGTGTCCATTTCAGTGTTTGGGTTTCTCCTTTTAGTCATACTTTAGTCCTAAACTTAAATGATTCCATGATTCTAAAATTCAGTTCTTCAGTTAAACAGTTTATAAGGTCCAGTTTGGTGTTGTAAACCATGTCACAGGTCAGCAACACTTACCTCTGATAAGACTGAGAAGGTATGAGCTGCACTACTCTGGGGCCCCAGGGGTGGCTAATGTATGACATTACTGTCCCGTACACACAGAAAGAAGCTGCTCCTGTATGCAGGGCTGCCCAGAGGTTATGTTGCCGTTCAGACTTTCTTTGGCAATGAAAAAAATGTAATTGCACTGCTTGGTGTCTCTTCACATGGTACACATGAGTCTGGCCTTCCTAAAAATGCAGTCTGCCCACAGTGTCAATGTCTACTGTCTGCTGATAGTGCATTTTGTGGGCCTGATCTCAGTCTCACTGACTTATGTTGGGATTGCTCCACTAGTGTCATGGTATTGATTGCTCTTTGTTTCCCGGGTCAAATCGCAGTGACATCCTGCTCACAGAGGTGGGTGAAGGATTTTACAAGTCCTCTCTTACCTTCAAAGTTCAGTTACTCTCTGTCCTGTTATTTTCCCCATATTTTCCAGATCTTAATTTCCACAAAATGACTATCTTCATTTCTGGGAGGGAGTTAAAGTGAGTAGTTCTGCATTCACAGCCAGCCCATCAGGCAGCTACACACTCTGTGTCTCTGCCAGCAGAGCTGCAGTCAGGGATGGTGGAGCTCCAGCCGGCATGCTGCAGCTGCTCCGCTCCTCTCCCAGTGCTGTGCCACAGCTGGAGAAGCGGAGCAAACCTGCCCTGAGTGCATGTGCCGTGCAGTGAGTCGGGGCAGCAAAGCTGGTAGACCTGGCCCCTGCCCCGGGAGGTGACGGCCAGCAGCACCCCGTGGCTCCTTCCCTCATCAGATGCTGCTCCCACCCACAGCCACCTGGGCACCTCTCCTGGCCACGCTGGCTGGCCCTTGGTTAGGTGACCACTGCACAGCCCTTCCTGGATCTTTCGTTTCACCACCTGCAGCCTCAGTGGAACCTGTTTTCATTTCAGTTGCATTCCCAGTGTAAATTCAGACTAATTCCCTTATCCCTAGAGTTTCTGTAAATTTCTGCTCACATTGCTGACCATGTACACATACTCAGCAGCAGCAGGGGTTTCTCGGCCCTCGCTTGTCCTCTGAGATACCTGATGGGGCAAAGATGCCAGAAGCAAGCTGGGCAAGGAGCTCACAGCATTTGCTAATCTCCGTTCTTTACATTTTCTCCTTGGAATTGTGACTTTATTTCAGGTATCAAAACCTACTGTTCATCCCAGTCAGTAAAACCATGGAGGTAATCCCAGACACACCATATTTGTTATGTTCTAACTACCAACAAGGAGAGGACAGGCACTGTACTGTGGTCACAAGATGACATGTCTCTGGTGCAGCCCTCCTCATCCAGGCCACGGAGGATAATACATGTTTTTTGCTAGCTTGATTTTTGAACTTCTTAGAGTCTTTAGTGTTTTTAGTCTCAGTTTATTCTGTCATCTCTGCATTGTAGGTACGAAGAAGCTCTCTCCGACTATCACATGGCCTTCAGTCATTTAAGAAAAAATCCCTTCATCGATTACAAGCAGCTGGGGCTGAGGCACATACTCTATGCGTGGGAGGTAAGGGTCAGCCTCTCACAGTAGTCCTTCCCCTCTGTTGGGATATTCATCAGGAGGCATTAGCAATGCAAGAGTTTTTCAAGACAGTACATGGTAAAAGTAGAAAATTTTGGCTTGCACTTTTTAAAAATAACTTAATAATAGAAATCATGAAACAACGTCATTTTTTAAAAGTTTAACAAATTACACAATTTGAAAAATAATTTTTTTCAGAGCAGATGCACAGGAATTTACACATTGAGGGTTTATTTAGCTTATTTGTGTAGATATGCATGTAAGTTTTATCAACTCCTAAAAGCTGAAATAGGTTGAAGTATAGACACATGGGAGCAGAACTGGTCCATAATGAAGACTTTAAGAAACTTAGATGCCTGTCTTTCCAACTGTAGCAACTGATGTTAATATTACCTCTGTGTCTAAACTTAAAACACTGGGCAGTGTTTGCTTCTGTAACACTCCACTCTGCGGCTCTTACACTGTTAAAAAGATTTGAGTCTGAATTGGTTGTAAACATTTGTTATATTTGCAATGTACTCCTAGAAACTGTACTTTACTGCCAGGGTTCATGTTGTCTTCTGTCCTGAGTTCACACATAGTTTGAAAAGCAGATACAGGAAAGAATATTTGATTTTTACTTCCTCAAGAGTCATTGTGCAACTCAAGTCAAGCGTGCCCAGAAACCCGCCATTCAGTCTAGCTCAATTTTCATGCACCTTATACCTGGCAGGAAGAAGCCATCCTTGGCATCTGTGGAATTCCCAAACCTAATTGTTTTTAACAGTTTCATTGCCACAGCACTGCCTTCTCTGAACTCACACACACTTAGAAACACGAGGTTCCCTCTGAAAGCAGCAGGGCTGCAGGAGTGCTCCAAGGCTATTGGGAGGAGGTTGGTAGCCTTTCTGGTGAGAACATACAGACCCTCACTCCGTGTGCTCTAGGCAATGCCAGGACATGTGCGCTCACTGTGCTGGCACTCTGGACTCAGGATCTGCATCCTGGTTCGGCTGCATCTCACTCTTACATCTGCCTGCAGCTCATTTTTCAAATTACACAAACATAATCCTCCTGCAGAGCTATGCCATCAGCTTTCCCCATGCATGGCCTCTCACATGCTGCATCTGGTCTTCCCCAGGCCGATGAGATGTGCTGTATGGTTTGAAAATCCAAAAATATTTGCCCCTTGCAAGGCTATAGCACTGCTGAGCTGAGTGAGAGCTGCTGCCTTGCCTCTCCAAGAGGGAGCATCTCTGCAGTTCCTGTAGACGTCCAGGATGGCCATTTCCCACCACCCCCAAACAGCAGCCTGCTATTGTCACAATTCAGGAGTGAAGGAAAAGTATCCTAGTAGCTGCACTTCTGTCCCAAGCACTGCTTGCATCCAGATACCACAAAGCGATTTATGAGCTGATAATCCTATCATATACCATAGCAAGATATCTGACAGTGAGTCTGTGAGGCCACACTTCTGTCTTGTAGGCCAGCAGCTTTTCCCTCCACTGTCAGCCAGCGACAAGAAGAGATCTCCCACTCTTAATTCAGCATACAGATCAAGGCTTCCCAACACCCAGTGTGTAATACTCCCACACTTTGCCACTTCACCACTGAACATACTTACATGCTGCTAAAGGGTAACAAGCTACAGCTGACAATTTGCACATTCACAGCCCACTACAATGTGAAATAGTTTCAGTTAAGTTATATTACAGTGAAAGGGAGTCAGAATTTCTCTGCACAGCAAAAAATATTACCTAGTTACGTGCAGAAAGAAACCCATGCAACTTGCTAAGAAAATCCTTACTGGCCTTTCCGGTGCAGGAAGGACAAGATTTAAAATGTGTGATACTAGAATCTTCACCTGATGCTTCCCCATGCCTCTCCTTTCCCTCAGCAGAGCCAGCAGCTCCAGCACATAAAAGAGCTAGCCTGGACATACAGCTTTTATCTCCTTTCACTCTGATAATGGAGTATTTTCATCTGTGCTGCTCAGAATGCCTTTCCTGTGGCCCGTGCAGAGTAGATGGGTGTTGCTGTAGCTGCAGTGTTCCAGTGCCTGGTCCCTGTTTCCTGGATGAGTTCAGTAAGTTTGTTAGGTGTCTGCTCAGTCTCAGCCCTCTGAGTTCTGCTCCCTCCTTGCCCGCTCCAGGTGCTGTACAGCACTGCAGCAGCGCAGTGCCGCCTGCAGCAGTGGCAGGAGGCCAGAGTCACCCTGGATAAGGCTGTTGTATGGAGACCTGAGGGAAGAACAGCAATCCTGGCCCTGGCCCTTGAGCGGGTGCAGGTAAGACCACCTCTGTGAGTTCCTGGGTATGTGCATAAAGCTCAAGTTAAGAAACAGGAGATAAAAATGTGGTAACTGTTGTATGTTTGGGTATTCCTGTCTACCCACCTGCTTGGTGACTTGGTAAAAGAGTGTAGGCCGTTTGCTTGCAGTGCTCGACCAAACTAGTGCTTCAGCAAATCAAATAACTCCATCACCCCCAGGTGCTTCCTAGTGGAGAAGCAGAGCAGTGGAGAACTATGGGATAACCTGTCAGGCTGGGGAGGTTACGATCTAGTCCTGCTGTTCAAGAGCTTAGGTCTGTTAGTACCTGTGCTGTAAAACAAGTCTCCTTATGCAGTGTTTAAGTGCAGAACACCTACAAGTGCAGATGTGGAAGGTCTTTCTTTTCATGATGCTGGTTGAGTCCCTTTGGCCTTAGTGACCATTGCTGGCAGCGCAGATATTAATGACAATCACATTTAGAGCTTAAGCAGAGTGTTAAGTAGGGGTCCTGGGTTTGGTTCTAAATGATAGTTTCCTGTTAGACATTCTGTGATCAGGAACCACTTGCAGATCTCTGATTTATTCTTCCCAGAGGGTTCATTATTTTGTTATCTCCATACTTCCTTATCTTATTTGTATCCTTTCAAAGAGGTGGTCACTTCTTTATTTTTAATCTGATCATATTTTCTAACATCATGTTTGAGCTTTACCTTGGTGTATTATTTATATTTGCTATTAGCATGCTGCTCAGTTGTTCAACAAAAGGGAAAAAAACAACATTTGAAGTTTAATAGAAAAGCTGCTTAGAAGATTTGTTTAATAACCCTTACTCCACTGCCCTCCATGCCAACAGTTAGGCTTTGACTCAGCACTGGGTAGTGGCTGCTGAGCTCTTAGTTTGCATGTGCTTGTTAAACTCAAGTGACCTTTTTCAAGTTCACAGCCATAATTTTTGCCCCAGTGTCTTCCTGGAGCTGATCTTGCGCACATAGAGAAGCTGTGCTTGCTTTTACACAGATTCACAGAGTAGTCGGGGTTGGAAGGGACCTCTAGAGACCATCGAGTCCAACCCCCCTGCCAGAGCAGGATCCCCTAGACGAGATC
>NW_010235878.1:6763-18279 GCF_000690775.1 Eurypyga helias
AAACCTTTGAAAAGCCCCCCCCCGCCCCCCTCGTCCCCAGCCGAACAGACCCAGCTCTCCCAGCCTTTCCTCAGGTGGAAGGTGCCTCAGGCCCTTCACCATCTCAGTGGCCCTGCGCTGGGCCCTCTCCAGTAGCTCTTTGCCCTTGAGCTGAGGAGCCCAGAAGTGCAGTTATGTTTCATTTAATGTTAATTGATGGCTTTTCCCTTCTCTGCTTTCCCTGCTTTAGGACCGTGTGTTTTTAGAGCCAATGCATGTTCCTCTTGGGGAATTTTTCAGACCGCGAAAGAAGGAAGTTGAACAGCTGGATTCAAAAGATTTCCTGGGTAAACCCAAGGTAACAGGCATATAATCGTTAACAGCAAGCAGATTAAAATCCCACCTTCTGGCATGAGAGATCATTACTGTTGGCCACTGCACTGGCAGAGATCCAGGGGCGGGATTGTCAGGGCTTACAACCAGTCAAGGCATCTAGGACACAGAAGCTGAAATTTGTTAGAATTAGCACTTCTTCTGTCAAAAATGCACTTTGGTGTTAAAAAGCCTTCCGAATCTAGATCACTTTAAACTGATCTGAAAAAGCTCAGCAGGTACTTAGGGAACCCGGTGGTTGTTCTTTTGCTGACAACGACATTTTGAAGAGGAGCACATTGTTCCAGCAAGCTCCTACTCACTGCTTCATTCCCAGTAGGACTGGCAGGCACCTGGGAGACAAATGCGTTGTCACATCCCTTAATGCAGGTCAGCAGAGAACTACTCTGATCCCTTCTGTGACCAGTGCAGTCATCAGAAGTGCCACAGAACAGAGAGCCCCAGCATGAATATAGGAAAGTAATTCATTCACATGCTTTTATAGAAACCTTGGAAAGACTAAACAAATGGGCACACGAATGGTTGAAGCTGTTTTGGGAATGCAACTCTGCTTCTCCACTCTGTGCATGGCTCTGCTTTATATGTGACCTTCATATGTCGGAAGGAAACGGGTCTGAGTAGATAACCTCCCAGGAAGTTTGAAAGTCTCTTCATCCAGCCTGGATTCAGTCACTACTTTGTCCTCCGACAGGTGATCTCATCCATCATTCCCAATGATGAGTACATTGGCTTCGAGCCTCTCAGGCCTCAGGTAAGCAGAACATAGCTGTGAAATGGAGCTGTCATGTCAGGCTCCTTAGGCCTGAACACCATCAGGGTAAGAACATATTACTGAAAAAAGCAGTGCAGTGTCAGACTAGAGCCACAGGGCCTTTCAGAGCCAGGGGTGGGCTTCAGCTGTGGCTGGGAGGGACTCAGTGATGTGAGTCTCCCACCATTTGAAGATGCGTTTTTGTCTTTTCACCGTGTCAAAACAGCAGTGGAGGCTTTGCTATGCTCAACATGCTTTTGTCCAGCACTTCAGTAAAACTGTCAGCATAAGCATGGCTGCCTTGCACTGTAATAGGAGTTTCCTAGAACCGAAGGTAGGGGAAAAGATCGGTACTCACCTCCTGATGAGATGAAGAGGAAGAGGGAGAAATAGAAGGTACATCCTGTTGAGGTGTGAAGCAGCAGACTTCTCTCTGGGTGCTGTGGTGTGAGAAATGTGGTCAAAAGTAAAGGCAATACCAGTGCGTGGTATTCAGAGGGACAGTAAATAAGGTGGTACTCTTGCTGTAGAAGGTAATTTTATAAATAGATGCTGTTGTTCCTCCCACAGAAACAGGGCTTTTATGAACCCAGCGCTGATGCTCTGCGGTAAGTGTTCAGTTCTACCCTGGTCTAACTCTTCTCTCACTATTTCTGTTCAGAAGGTCATGTTCTGTTCTCTGATGTCTTGTCTGAAGACTCTGTGGGATTCACACCCACTTCTCACCAAGGGTGGAGTGAATGACAAAACACGCAAAGGCTTGTGTGACTGCAGAAGGCACTGCAGTTCAGTGGCATCTCAAACAGCAATCTCAGGGCAGTTTGCAGGAGTTGATTCAATAGTCTTGGGAATCAGGCATGGATCATGCCATGGCTGGCAAATGGAAGCAGAGGGAAGTTGTGGGGCCTGCCCAGGCCCATGGCAGAGGATGCTCAGCTGTCCCATCCTAGTTCTCAGGACAAGGCTTCTGAGTAATCACTCCCAGCAATGCTGTGTGGAGTCAAAATCAGCGCCGGTTCAAAAAACATAGAAGTCATTTGTTTTGGTGATAGCACTTCAACAATACTCTCACCAAAACAAACAGTACTGCAGGGCTGAGTTTAATAATTGTTTCAGTCTGGAGGATATCTATTAGTATAATGAAGATGGGGCAGCTGCATTTAGGAAATCAGTGTTTTCCAAGCTCCTTTTGTTCACAGTTGGACCAAAGAGTAGCAATGGAAATCATAATTTCCCAACATCTGAAACTTTTGGCACATGCCGATTTGCATCGGTGCAGTGTTCTGCGTCAAAGCACCAGAACTGCAGGGCTAGTAAAGGTGCTCTCCTTCTTTCTTTCAGAGACAGTGAGTCAGGCTACTATCGAGTTTTGTCCCATTACTACCCTGAGGACTCGGAGAAGTTAGCAGTAAAAGCCAGCAGTTTGGTCTTTGTGCTGACGAGAGGAGCGGATGGCTGGGCTACAGCCATACACGACGGACAGGTAGGAGAACGGGTGGGTTTTCCAGCCACCCCCACCAGCAGAGACCACAGCCCTGCCTGTGAACAGGAGCTTGCTGCCACCCTGGAGCACATTCCTTAGGGACCCACCCGTAGCGCTGCAGAGCAAAGGATGAGTTCAGGGGCTTGTTTCCACAGACCTGTCGCTAACCATAGATTTGTCTGACAGGTCAGCCCTTTCCTGGTGTGTAGTGCCTCTGTTAAATTAACTTTGGGAGGGTTTGGGGAGGGTTTCAGCTGCGCAGGCAGGTTTTATAAAAGGCTCTAGAGAGACCTAAAGAATTAAAGTCCAGAAAACCTGACATCTTTCTGCAATCTAAGGAACTATAGTGTAAACAGATTAAATAGAAACAGATAAATATGACAACATGGAAAATCTTTTGTTGATGGAAGCCATTTCTCACATGTCTGCTGAAGCTCTTTGGAAGAGCCAGTGCGTACCTGGATTAGGTCGAGCCAGTGAATGTATTATCTGCCTATATTTCAAAAAAAGTCAAAAGATTCTTCACAAGACCACTAAAAAACCAATGAGCTGTTTGAGCAAGAGAGGCAATGCTCTGAGGACTGATAACAGGTTAAAATGTAGAAATAAAGGGTCAGTATAAATGAACAGGTTTTTCTTTGTTTTTTGTTTTTTGTTTTTTTTAAAGAAAGGATGTCCCCACAGAGAATCTGCTGTGACCTAAGCATTTAGCATATTTGTAAGTGATACAGTAAATAGGGATAGTGATATGGTGCTTCTTAAGGTGGCCGTGTTCCACGACAGACAATCAAACCATTCAGCATAGCCTGAAGCATCTGGAGCTAACTGAACAATTACAGAAGTAGTTTAACATGCTGGCTGACTGCTCAGTGAAGTGTCAGATGAAATTCAAAATCAAAAAAGTAAAATAACAGACACTGGGGGTGGGGTGGGGGGAGAAATGTGTAATTACTCACAATGATCTGTTGATGGTGATGAAGGTGATGAAGCACTGGGACAGGTTGCCCAGAGAAGCTGTGGATGCCCCATCCCTGGAAGTGTCCAAGGCCAGGCTGGATGAGGCTTGGAGCAACCTGGTCTAGTGGAAGGTGTCCCTGCCCATGGCAGGGGGGTTGGAACTGGATGGTCTTTAAGGTCCCTTCCAACCCAAACCAGTCTGTGATTCTATGATCCTATGATATTAATATCTCTATAGCAGTGATTGTCAGCAGACACAGCAGTGCTGCTGGACTGGTATCCCTCGACATCCTTGCTGCTCTCTGCCTAAGCAGCCATTTTAGGAGCAGGGCGCTGCCTTGGCGGGTGCTCTGTCATATTGCAGCTACTCAACTCGCAGCACTGCTTTCAGCAGAAAAAGATGCAAAAGCACCACTGGGTTTTGTTCAGCAGTTTCTGATCACAAGCCACATGGGCTCCCATGCCTGACCCTGGGTCCAGCATGGGCACATTCGTGTTGCAGAAGGGTGAGCAGGCAGAGGTGGTTTCCAAGGGCAGAGTGGGGATATCAGAAGATGGGGCTGGGTGGGCTGGGGCTGCCTCTGCCACAGCAGCAGGTCCTGTCTCACCCTGCTCTGCTTTGTGTCCTGCAGAAGCTGCGCATACCGAGCTCTCTCCTGGAGCCTGCCTCAAAGATGGATAAATGGGTGAGCTGACAGCCTGGCAACCGGGGGTGAGGAAGGAACCAAGAAATGCATTTGGGACATTTGCTTGTAAGGTTATCACAAGATAGAACAACTGTGTAAGAGAAACACAGAGTGTGAAGACCAAGTGCTCTTGAACTGGAACAACAGAAGAGTTAAGATTGGGATTTTTTTTTTGTTTTGTTTTCCTGTACATCGGATCTCTTTACAGCAAAATCTGGGGGCTTGGACACACATCCCAGCCACAGTGGTTTGCATCACAGGCTGATCTAGGTGCTGGTGTCTCTTGTTTGCTATGGGCTGGTGGAGCACACAAAGATGAGTTGCTGCCACAGCTCTCCTGACCCACTGTAACTTGTTGAGCCACTGGAACCCAGCGATGAGTCTGAGGGCTTAAGGCATGTGTTTGTCCAGCCTGCTCCCGTGATGTCTGCAGTCACTAGATGTAGCACAGAAGCAGGTGAGGAGTGCTCACGTGTTCTAGTTCACCAGCACAGCAAGAGCAGGTTAATCTCCTGCAATGGAATAGTGGTATCTTAAACAGCCACCACTTTTTGCCTTGAGGAAATGCACCTAAGCCCTAAACTCTCAAATTTGAGCTAGGAAAACTTCCTTCATCTCCCATCTCCACCACACATCATCCAAATAATTTTCTATCTGAAACCACTTGCAACTCAGACCCCTATTTCCTACAAGAGATTTTTGAAGGAAATGGTTGTTCTGATCTTGCTATGATTTATTTTTCCTTTTCCGAATGAATCCCCAGCCATAGCACACACTTGGGCATTTGCTCCATAGATGTCTCACTGTGAACAGCCCAGGAGAGCCCTCAGCACAGCATGAGCAACCTCCCTGTGCTCCAGCACCAACCCCGCAAGGGGCAGGAGGCCAAGGAAGTGTCCCACCAAGCCTCTCATCAGCCCTGCTTTCGACGAGAGCTGCAGAGGCCATTGGGAGCCTGAGTGCTCCACCTCATCCAGCCATTGAATAAACTGGTCTCCCTGGGGCCCTCTCTGGGGTTACCCCCAGAAATTTGTAGCTGCCTGCAGCCTCTCTCATGTACACCAGCCTTGCCCAGTCTCCGGTGTCTTCTGCTCACTCCTTTCCGATGTTGTTCTGTTGCAGAAGATCAGCAATGGGATTCCGCTCCCTCCTGCCCAGGTGCCTCCCAGCCGGCTCCATGTGACGCAGAAGCCAGGTAGGCCCCGGGCCAGGGACCTCGGTGGGTGTTGGGTGAAGCTGTGCCCAATCCCCCCGCGTTAGGGCTGCATGAGGAGGCTGGCTGCCCACAGCCGTGGCTGCCGGCCTGCTGGTGGGTCGCAGAAGAGCTACTGGGCACCTCTGCTGACTGCAGGTGCTGTTCCTCTGCTCTTGTTTTGTTCTGCAGAATCTTCTGGGGGAGAAAATATCTCTGCAAATGAGGCTGGTGCCCAAATGGACTTCAAGGTAAGGTGTTTCACAAGCCAAAGCTGTACAGCCTCAAGAGATCAAGGCTGTGAAAAGTGCAAGATTCCTGGCCATATCCTCCAAAATTCCTGATCTGCACCAAAATCTCTGGAAAAAAATCTTCCTTGCCCATTTTCCCATTCCAAAGAGAGGCTCCCATGTGGTCTTTCCTGCACCTCTCCCAGGTTTGTGACTGTACAGGTTTGTGAGGCAGCCCAAGGTTGAGGCTTACCAGGGCAGTGCCCTTTGGCACCCTCCAGCTAGCCAAGAGCCCCAGACACAGCAATGTTCTCAGGCACATACAGCCCATTTTGCAAGTGAGAGCTGTCTTTGAACTATCTGCTGTGCCTTTCCCCCTCCTCCTGCGTGGCATTTTCTGTCCCTGTCAGTCTGGGTACCACAATTCACTCAGATTTGCGTTCTGGGATGGTGTCCTCTGCACCTCCATGTCATGACCATGTCACCACTGTGTGTGACGGAGCTGGAATTACTCCAGTGTCCACTTGGGGACAGCACCTCTCTGGCAGTGCCAGCCTCAGATCAGCTCTGCTCTCTTTGTCTTTGCCACCGCTCTTTGTAGGGCTTTTGGAGTAATGTTTTGTCAGCTGTACTTCAGCCAGAAGGCAGCAGAACATGGGACTTGGCTGCACCTCTCCAGCTGGCTGGAGGAACTGGGGACCTGCCCGTAGACGTTTGGGTTTGGGAGGTACCTGTGTGATGGGACCCAGGCTTTGAATTTGTAGTTCCCCCTTTAAATTCAGATCTGTATTTTGATGCTGAGCTACCCTTATGTGGTACCACTGAGAGGAGGGGTTGTGTCTGTGTCACCTCTCTTGGTACGAGAGTCCCAAATAACCAGACTGTCCATGCTGCCGCATCTCTCAGCAGATCCCACCGACCCACGGAGAAGCTTCATCCAGCACGGACAGACCTGTTGTGCTGAAAGCAAGTTGTGAGTGCACCGTGGTGGTGAGGGCGGGCGAGGTGCCGTCCCTGCCGGACCTGCGGGCTCTGCTGAGGGAGCGGTTTGGGCAGCAAGCAGCGCGGGGGAAGCTGAGGTACGCCGTGGTACCGCCGGGCCCTCCGGCACTCTTGGTGCATGAGTGTGTGTGACAGGGCAGCGGCATCCATCCCCTGAGGACACAGACCTGTGTCCAGCCTCCTGGGAACTTTTATCTGGGATCAAAGCACTCTAGCAGAGATTCAGTAAAGATGTGAGCACTCCCTCGCAGGGCTAACCTAACCATGGCTTTTGGGTTTGAGAAGAGTGTGTGCTTCGTGGGCTTTGGAGGCCCAAAGGGTCTTTCCCAGGAAATTGTACTTTGGTCAAAAAATGGGGGAACAGAAGGAAAAGCTCTGTGCAGATAGCAATGCTATATGTCAGATTCTCTTCTGTTCAGCTCAGCCTGAGATACACCAGGATCAGTGCAGAACAGTCTGGGTGTTGGTCCTGAGGTGAGGTCTCTGTGACTGACATCCGTGAGGGCACACACTCTGTGTAGTCAGGAGAGTTTAGGATCTTCCCCTCAACTAAGTGTGTGAGGAGGTGACAGTGTCACTCCCTGACAGTGCCGCTTCTGCACACGGAGCACGCAGGGTGGCCCCATGTCATTGTGCAAGGTGACAAGCCCAGAGCTGGCTTACCAAGGGGACTGTGAAGATATGAAAGGGCTAGGCTTGCCTTGAAGTTTGGCTTTAAGTGAGGTGATTTGAGCTGTGTTAATGAACCCTTGCAGCTACAGGCGTTCGGATGGCAAAGAACTGGGTGCAGTTTCGGGAGAGGAGGATCTAGGGAGGATGTGGCAGCAGCTGACAGATGGCAGGCTGACGCTCTGCTGCCAGGTACGTGGGCTGAGACAAGCCTCTCTGCTGTGCTGGACTCTGGTCTCTGCTTTGCCTTGCAATCTCTGTGCTGACTTTCTGCCGTAGGACTCAGACTCCCACTCAGGCAGACCTGTCCTCTACCGAATGCTGGCTCAGCACTCATACCTTGCACAGGGACCGGGGGACCTGGACTTCAGCAAGGGAGACGTGCTGGATATTCTCTCTGAAGGTAGCTCTCCAGTCCTGTCTGCAGGCTTGCACTGGGCCAGGCTTTTGGAGTCTGCTGCAGGGCGGGAGTGGGGAGTGGATGGTGTCTCTACTGCTGGCCCAGGCTCATACCCTCAGGAGGTACAGGCTTGTGCTGGCTTTTGCCCAGAGCTAAATTCCAGCCATGAAAACTCTTGATAAGCCCACTCATATAGACCAGGGCTCATCCTGCTCCTTCATGTTTTCCCAGTGAACGAGGACTGGCTTGAAGGACGTTGCAACGGCAAGACCGGCATCTTCCCCAAATGCTTCGCAACCCAGACCAGTTGTGGTGCTGCCTTCCTATAGAGAACAGGAGCCTTTTCCTGCCTGACTGCGCTTTCTCCCTGGGGTGGGAGACACCAGTCACAGCTCATTCGGGCCACAGCCAGGAGCTCTGCTGGACCCAGACAGGAGATGTCTCCCACTCACAGATCCCATGGGATCAGTTCCAGCAGTCCGACAGCATTTTCTACAGCCTGTTCCCAGACCTGGCATTTTTACCTCTGTGCTTATACTGCCCAAGCTGTGCTTGTGCAGGGCAGAGAGAAGAGCAGGGCAATCTGGTGTTTAGCTGTGGGAAATGCACATGTGGCAGCTCAGATCTCAGGCACTCAGACTGGTGTGGGGGAAGGGGTTCCTCTGGATGGAAGTCTTCACCCCCTCTCCCTTGTTACTCAGGCTGGTAAGGCTGAGCCTCACTCTAATGAAGCCAAGGATAGCTGTCTTTGAGCAGGGGGCACAGCTCTGTCCCCAGGCCCTTGGGCCACATATCCTTATCTCCACCAGACAGAGATGCTGCTCTTTCGGAAGGCTTTTGAACCCAGTCTGCAGTGGGGTATGTGGGATAACACCTTGGGGTGGGACCACCATGTATCATCTTCCACAGCAAATACCCTCTGGATCTCCCAGAGCCAAAGGGCTCTGAGCACTCCTCAGCCCAAATGCCTTTGATTCTTTCCTTAAGCCCCAAAGTCTGGCCTGGACTTTACTACTTGATGCTATGTGGGCAGGGTCCTGCAGCACAGAGGAGAGGCAGCTGTGGAAACACCCCTGCTCAGACCAGCCCTGGGCTTTGGCAGAGCCTTGCAGGGGCTGAGGAGGGGGCTGGTGGCTGGAGCTGGAAGGACTGAAATGACTGTCCGGTCCCTGCAGCTGAGCTGTGCTGGGCTCTGCTGATCTAAATAAAACTCAAGTGCCTGGAGCTGGAACCTGCTTGATTTGGTGTCTGACAAAGCTGGGCTCTGTAACTTCAATATAAAATAAACCCTGAGCCAGAGTTGGCAGTTCTTAAATCAGCTTCCACTTGTATTTTTCTGCTGAGATATGCCAGTAAATATTTTTAAAGACAGCTGACAGTGTCTTTAGGAAGATATTCTGTCACATACCACAGAAATCTTGCACACCCTGCACAGGGCAAGATAAAGATAAGGTCACCCCTCTCCTCAGGGTTTAGGTGGCCACCACTGCTCTGCACCACCGACTGCCTCCCACGGCCGCCGGAGCAGCCCAGCAGGACTGGAGGTACCACGGAAACTGTGCTCGGCTGGTTAGTAACCTTTGTAGTTGAAAAACAAAAAGGATTTTATTTCTAGTTTGAATTTATCTGGCTTCATCTAGCTACCAAGTCTCAGACAGCTTTTGTCAACCAGATTAAAGTTTTTTTCCGGAGTCAGGAGGCTTTTCCTCTTGAAGGTACACAGAGACCTCAAGACACCTTTGTCATCTTCGACATCTTCACAGAGATGATGCAATTGGACCTCCTGAGCACTGGAGTTGGGTATAATGCCCTCATTCTTCTCCCCCATCCACCTTCTTTTGGGGCAGGATGCCTCTTGTCAGGAGGTTGGGAGCTACTTGGTTTTCCAGAAACACTGGAGGAAAACAGCCACCAGGCCTGCCACCAAGGCCAGCACAATGAAGGAGACGGCACCTGCCCACAGGCTGGGCTGGTGCCCCTTGATGTGTCCCAGAGCCTCTGTGGGGATCATGTTGGTGAAGTTCAGCATGAAGCCCAGTGACCATCCGATGTCCGTGTTTGCTGCCTGAAGTGAGAGAGGAGAGGTCATCCAAAAGTGCCTCTCCCAGGCACCGGTAGCTTCGGTGCAAGGGACTTGTCAGGCACTGGAAGGGGCTGCCCAGGGAGGTGGTGGAGTCAGCATCCCTGGAGGGATTCGAGATGTGTGGACGAGGCAGTTAGGGACATGAGATTCTATGATTCTATGACATGGTTTAGTTGTGGGCTTGGTAGTGCTGGGTTAATGGTTGGACTTGATCTTGAAGGTCTTTTGCAACCTGAATGATGCTATGATTCTATGACTGATGGGCCCCTCTCCCATGAGTTGCCCCAACTGTGATTTCACACATGGACCTGGCTGTGGTGAACCTGATCTTACCAGCGCCAGTTACACAGAGCTTTCCTCTCTCTCCTTCCCAAGAGCTAAAGGGCAGCTGTACATGGATAACTGCTGCGGTCCAGACTGCTGCTGTGCCTCTGTGACCTGCACTTGATTTTGGGTCTGAGCTTTCATCCTCCCCCACGATCCTCCAAATTTGGACATGTTCTGGTTCACATGGGGCCACCATCCATCACCTCTCTGATGCTCGTCAGTTCTGCCCAATGTCAGAGACCAAATTGGCCAAATCCTGCTCTGCACTTCTCTGACCCCGTTAAAATTAGCTTATTTCACACCAAAGCAAGTGAGGAACAAGCTGGCGTCAGAGGTTTGGCGGGAGGTAAGAAAGAGTGGAGCTGTGCTGGGATCACTGAGTGGCACGCATGAGGTGAGGACACGTTTCTGACGCAGGGGATTCCAGGGATGCTGCTCCTGAACATGTCCTGGGGCCAGGGCAAGGATGTGGCCGCAGCCGCCTCCCACTCGCACTGCCCTGCGGGGTGTTTACCTGCCGGCTGAAGTGGATGCTGCTCCATGTGTACTCATTGAACTTGTAGCCATCGAGCAGCAGCGTCAAGATGTAAGTTGCCACAGGGCAGTATGTGTGTAGGTACGTTTTCTCCTGCGGGAAGGTCTCAACGAGCTGTGGGGTGATGGGGGGACGTGGTGCAGCAGGGAATGAAAAAGATGCTCAGAAACTCTCCCTTGCCCAGGAACAGCAGGACATGCTTCCTGGGCAGAGATTTGGGATGGGACAAGCACAGGGTTCCTTGCTGCCCTTCTCAGGGCTCTCACCTCTGACCAGTTCTTCTTGCAGAAGGTCTGGACTGTAGAGATGACGTCATTTAGAGACTGTTGGTTGGTCAGGTTCAGGAAGTGGAAGGTGTAGTAGAACCCAGCGAAGGCCTAGGGGATAAGGGAAGATGGTAAAAGTACATCTCCTTCCTCACCCAAAAGAAACCCCCGAGGGGCCCCTCTTGCCTGTGGACAGTCTCATGTACTCCCCAGGGTTCTGCATCCAGAGCCCACTTGATGGTCTACCAGAAAGTTTGGGAGCTGGTGGAGAAGCCCTGGGGCTGCTGCTTACACTCTGAGCTAGCTCAGACTCGCTCCTTGGGACAAGATCTTCCCGTTTCCCACAGGAAAGGCTGGGACATTGCAGGAGGCAGAAGCCACTTCCCGAAATAGAGGAAGAGGTTTGCAGGTGGGACCAGTTCTGGGGTCCCCTCTCTCCCCACCCATTCCCACCACCAGTGGCAGAGGAGACTCCCACCCTCTGTCCTCCCCCACCACAGCCGTGGGGACGGAGGCTCCTTACAAAGAACTGTCCCAGCACGGGCGGGTGATAAAACCCGTTG
>NW_010235878.1:18302-20072 GCF_000690775.1 Eurypyga helias
AGTCTCTGTGCGGCGATGCTGCACGCTTCTGGGTCCCCTGTCCCCGTCACCGTGAGCACCTGTACAGAGCTGGGTGTGCTCGGCGCATGGACACAGGGACTGTTGTAGAGGTCTGCCGTGGTGACGTTACGTGCTCCTCCCTTGGGGTAGAAGGGGTGGGATATTGTCTGGGAAGATGGGCTGTCCTGGAGAAAGTGCGAGCCATTAGCTTGGCATGGGATGTCAGTCCAACCCTACCCCACAGCCCATCCTGTGCTAGAGATCCCCAAAATGCAGGAGCTAGACCCTAGGAGGATTTCAGGAGAAGCAAGCTCCATCCTTTGTATGACTAACCTGCCCATGGCTGTTGCCAGTGCTGCTGTCAGCCCCACCAAGCATTGCTGGGGTGGTGATGCCACCGCCAGCCTATGCCTCCCCGGGGGGATGGCAACCTGCTCCTGAGGGCAGCACGTGCCCTCTGCCTGCACGGAGACCTTGTTGCTCTTGGCATTCGCTCTGTCCCCACGGCATCTTGCAGGCCCTAGCCCAGAAAGGACCACTGATTCATCCTGCCTGCACACCCCCCGACCATCTCCGTCTCCCAAAGCGCTGGGCTGTGCGCTCTGTCTGAGGTGAGAGAGGAGGACACTGGGTGGTGGTGGAGTGATGTGCAGGTGTGTTGGGAATCCTCCTCTGGGGAGAAATTGAGGAAGGGTGAGTGAATGGGGACAGGGAAGAACTCAAGGATACAGCTGGGCTTAGGAAATAATGAAAAATGCCATTACACATCAACATCTGGGGGGAAGTAAGCCCTGTCAGGGAACCATCACCACCTTCCACCCCAGTGAGAGAATTTTCATTCAGCACATAAAATCTAAGCCTCTCCCAGGTTCTTAAATTTGTGAAAATTCCCAATTCCCTAATGGTTTTTTCCACAGGCATGCCCCAGATTTCTGGAAGACACTTTTCATGGCAGTGGGAAAAGGTTGAGCAGATCCCGGTGACCAATGGCTGCGGTACCTTGTGGAGAGCTGCCAGCAGCATCTTCAAGGCCTGCGCCTGCCCATAGCAGAGGTAGCTGTGGGTGTAGAGCGAGTAGTTGGTGCTGTACAGCCTGAAGAATGCAGACGTGTTCTTGTCCTCAATAGTGACTCCAGGCTGGAAGGTTATTTGTGTTGAGGCACCTCCAAGGTCCAGTGCTCCCAGAACCTCGGTGTTCCGTGGATGTTCCCATTTCTCTGCAAAGGAATACTGGCCCCATAAGACAGCAAGTGTTAGTGTGAATTGGAGGGAGTCACCATCCCTGTCCCTTCCCTCAAGGTTTTGTGGGCTCAGTAACCCCTGAGGGACATTTCATGTCCTGTCTCCCTGTTCAACCCCTTCCTGCCTATGTCCTCCTCAGCCCACACAGATCTCTACGTAGCACTGAGTTTTGGCCCCTCAGCTGCTGCACATCAGCTGGGATCCAGAGACTCTGAGTAGGGAAGGAGTACCATGTTCATCTGAGGTCTGATATTCCTGCATCCCATTGACACAAAAAAAAAAAAGTGGAGAGCACAGGCTGAGCTGGACACAAAGACCCTTGATTCTATTCATCACATCAGTGGAGTTCAGAACCACAGATTACATTTATCTGGGTGACTAGTGCACTAAACCAGCATTTTTCTCTCCTCTGGAAATAAAGAAACCTGACTGTAGCTCAGACAGGGATACATACCCACCCCTCTTCTGCCCTCTCCCCCAGCCCACACCTTGATGAGGGTCTGCAGCAGGTAGTTGATGGTGATCCAG
>NW_010235879.1:0-2171 GCF_000690775.1 Eurypyga helias
ACTGTATGAGGTTCAATAAGGTCAAAAGCCGGTTCCTGCACTTGAGTCACAACCCCAGGCAGTGCTATAGGCTTGGGGACAAGTGGCTGGAAAGTTGCCTGGCAGAAAAGGACTTGGGGGTGTTCATAGACAGATGACTGAATGAGACAGCAGTGTGCCCAGGTGGCCAAGAAGGTCAAGAGCATCCTGGCTTGTATCAGAAACAGTGTGGTCAGCAGGATTAAGGAAGTGATCATGCCCATGTACTCCGCACTAAACAGTGTGGTCAGCAGGATTAAGGAAGTGATCATGCCCATGTACTCAGCACTGGTGAGGTCCCACCTCAAATACTGTGTTTAGTTTTGGGACCCTCGCTACAAGAAAGATTGAGGTGCTGCAGCATGTCCAGAGAAGGGCAACAAAGCTGGTGAAGAGTCTAGAGCAAAAGTCCTATGAGGAGCAGCTGAGGAAACTGGGATTGTTTAGCCTGGAGAAGAGAAGGTTGAGGGGAGACCTTATCGCTGTCTACAACTGCCTGAAAGAGCAGAGAGGTGGATGTTGGTCACCTCCCAAGTGACAAGCGATAGGACAAGTGTAAATGGCCTGAAGTTGCACCAGTGGAGGTTTAGTTTGGTTATTAAGAAAAATTTCTTCACTGAAAGGGTTGTCAGGCATTGCAACAGACTGCCCAGGGAAGTGGTTGAATTACCATCCCTGGAGGTATTTAAGAGATGTGTAGATGTGGTACTTAGGGATACAGTTTAGTGGTGGACTTTGCAGTGCTAGGTTAACAGTTGGACTTCATGATCTTAAAGGCCTTTTTCAACCTAAAAGGTTCTGTGATTATGTGTTTTCAATAAATATATGTAGAAGATGAACCAAATAAATTAGAGGAAAAAGGATCTAAGAATCACTACATTCCTCTAAGAAATTTTAGAAAAAAGTTAATCCTTTCCCAGAGACAGAGAGGCAAAGCAAGCGACATGTAATATTGAAGCTTGCTTTCGTTAAAACTACTAGCTTTTTTCTGCTTGAATAATAAACTTTGCTTTCAGAGAAAAACTCAAAAAGAGTTCTGCATCTGGCACTTGCTTTTTACTTGGGTTGGTTTGATGACATAATAGTTTAGAGGTTATAAAAATGCTTTTCTAAGAAGCTAAACAGCAATAAGTTTGACGGTAGAATCCTACAGAGAGTGGAAGCATGGACAGGGAGCCTGGGAGTATTAAAGAGAAATTGTCTGAGAAGTTAGGGATCAGGTTAGGAAAGCTAAAGCCCTGATAGAATTAAAAGTGGCCAGGGACATCAAGGCCAACAAGAAGGGTTGGTAGGTACATAGGCAACAAATAGAAGATTAGGGAAAATGTGGGCCTTTTCCAGAAGGAAATGGGAGAGCTGGTTTCCCAGGGTATGGAGAAGGCCGAGCTGCTCAATGATTTTTTTGCCTTGCTCTTCACTGACAAGCATGCAAGCCATACCCCAAGTCTGGACTGTGAGAATAGAGAACCACCCATGGCCACTCGAACCCACTCAGGTTCGAGAACACCTAAGGAACCTGAAGGTGCACAAGTCCATGCGAACTGATGGAATACATCTACAGGTCCTGAAAGAACCAGCAGATGAGGTTGAAAAACCTCTATCCATCATATTTGAAAAGTCATGGCAGTCTGGTAAAGTTCCCACTGACTGGAAAAGGGGAAACATAGACCCTATCTTTAAAAAGGGAAAAAAGGAAGATCTGGGGTTCTGCAGGCCAGTCAGTCTCATCTCTGTGCCTGGCAAGACCATGGAGGAGATCTTCATGGAAACTATGCTAAGGCACATGGAAACTGAGGAGGTGATTGGTGACAGCCAACATGCCTTCACCAAGGGCAGATCATGCCAAACAAATATGGTGGCCTTCTATGACTGGGTTATGGTGTTGGTAGATAAGGGAAGAGCAACCAATGTCATCTACATGGACTTTTGCAAAGTGTTTCACATTGCCCCACATGATATCCTTGTCGCTAAATTGGAGAGGCATGGATTTGACAGATGGACTGCTTGGTGTATAAAGAACTGGCTTGACGGTCACACTCAGAGAGCTGTGGTCAAGGGATTGATGTCTGAGTGGGTAGAAGTGACGAGTGGTGTTCCTCAGGGGTTGGTATTGGGACTGGCGCTGATTAACATCTGTGCTGGATTCAGCCAGG
>NW_010235880.1:0-11536 GCF_000690775.1 Eurypyga helias
ATATTAATTAATCATTAAGATGAGAGTATAAATATTAGCATGATTCCTTGTGCCAATATATATGTCTTGGAATCTATCTACAAATTACAAAAATAAGTTAACAAAATGAGGAAAATTAATTTAAAAAGAGGAGTATGCGCCTTTCTGTTTTCTTCCCTATGCCGGTATTTTTAATTACTCTAATCAAAGAGGGAGAGATTGTATTTTTAATACTTATATGCAAATGCACCCTAAAGCACCTATATAGAATCACTAAGTCAGACTCAGGAGGCAAGTGGGGAAGGCTGCTGTTTCAGAAGGGCCTTTCATTTGTTGAGATGTTTCATGAGTTTTGTATGCAAAAGCCTTATTTTCATGTCATTTGAAAGTTACTTCAGGTTTGCTGTCTTCTGCTAAAGCACACAAGGTCTTTTTCTTGTTCTCATTACATCTAACAGCTGCAGGATGGATAGCCTGTATACCACAGAGCATGTAGTAAATAATGAATCACTTTGAAACATTGCTTTCATGAAAAGTCACATACAAATATGATGTTTACTTGTAATTTGTTTAAGTTATAAAAACACTAGCTGAAAGGTTGACTTCTCAATAAATCTGCTAGAGTACTGGGTAATGGAGCCTAGCTTCTTTCCTTTTCTTATTTCTTAATTTTTCAGCTCAGTTAATTTATGAGCCCTTTCCAAATTCATGCTCCAAACTACATTTTTAGCAAATTCCCTAAGTGAAAGGGAATTGTCACCAGATTCATCCCAAATTGTAATATCAGTTTTTCCCAGTTTCAAGAACAAATCATAGAAAAATACCAGCTTTCATGCTATTTGCATCTTCTTCCCAAATGTGTCAAAGCACTAATACCTTAAGGATTAGTTCACAAATGTTAACGCAGTCATTCGTATTTTTTCATAAATAAAGCAATAGAAATAATTATTCTAATTAAAAATTGAATTAATCAAAAATGCCGAAGTTGTTCTGACAGTGTCAGTTGCACTATTGATTTAATAACAATTACGTATTTTAAGCTAGATACTTCATCTTCTTACAGATCCATAAACAAGTTTTGCAAGGCTATGCAAGCTTCCTTCTTTCTTGATTTGCTATGACCTGACCAGGTCTGCAGGAACAGTAGATCTTAAAAGGTCACCTGCTCCTTTCTTTGAGTACATCAGGATTAGCAACTGGTAACAATTATGACTATGAATTGTGGTTTTTTGATATGCAGAGAACCCAAAATGCCTTGCAAATAGTACCAAGAGCCCAAGAAGATAAGTAGCTGTAGGTACAAGGTTTACTGGCCAACACTGGACATTCCAATCCCAAGTTATTCTTTCAAAAATCCTTCTTGCTGTGATCAGACACTCTTTTATTGTGTGCCAAATGCTTTCTGACTGCATTTAAAGTATAAATGCTTAGATCAGAGAAACACAGAAACGAAGAAGTGCTTTTTGGATTAAAACATTCTTACACAAAAGAGGAGCTAAGATATTTTTGTCCTCAGTTAAAAAATTTTCACTGGAAGTACTTTTTAGCTTTGACTTGCCAGTTTCAAGATACCTGCAAGCATTGAGGTTCTGATTTAAAGAAGTTTGTAAATCTGCCAGTGACACCACTGAAATCCACATCATTAGCCTGACTGGCAATTAGTTATCCATAGGAGGACCTGAATTACTGAAAGTAGAGCCCAGTCAGTAAATAGTGGCAATGGACATGAGAACACAGAAATAATATCTGTTTTAAATAAATTTGTTTACAGATACAGTAAATAAGATATTTGTAGGTAAGCAGCAATAACTGAAACAAATGATAAAGTGATAAACACAAAAGACCTATATTTTATGTCACATACACCTGTGTACAAGGGCTTACACAGTGCCCAGGCAGTGTTTTAAGTTTTACTGAAGTCCTTGAACTGAGATAAATATTTTTTATATTGTATCTTTAAAAACATCAAGGTTATCACATTAATTCAGTTGTCTTCCCATTCTGTTCCAAGTCCTTTGAAATTACTGTATGATTTTAAAAGGAAGATTTTTTTTCTTGAAGTAAGAGGTGTTTTTTTAATCCCATCAGTTTCAACAAACTTGTCGTAAAACAAGCAGAAATACTCTAGTCAGCTTCAACGAAGTTTTATGATACTGTGTTACACTTATGAATGTGCATTCGTAAATGAAACAAATACAAAACAATTTATTTCTCCTGTGAAGTTCAAGGTAACTCAGCAGTCATAAAACAATAACTTATGGTTAAAAATTATTGTCCTGGTGAAACAGAAGTATTTGCTTTATGAACCTTGTCATTAAAAGTGCAAGTTTTCCAATCTGACAATTTTACATAAATTCAGGACATTTTAAATGAGATTTAACTACTATAGATCTTGCAATCAATCAGCATCTTTATAAACGCTTAAATTTTTCTAAGATTATTACTATTAAAAAAACCAAACCAAACCAAAACACGCATTCCTTCGTGTTCCTCCAAGGATATATCTACTATGATATTATTTTCCCACAGTGATTAAAAAATGAGTTTACAAGTTCCTGGTAGAAGTAGATGTGCTTATAAAATCATCTTCTATCAGTTGAAGTTGATGAGAAGAATGACTTCAAAGGGGATAAAATCAGAATCATTTTACTCTTTGTTTTCATTTTGGCTCCAAATACTTTTTTAAGTTCTCTGGCTTAACAGTAGTGAAATGATACATTTTCCATTTTTATTTGGACAGATGATTTAATTTGAAAATACCAAATTACATTTCTCATAGAGTACTTATAAATTAGATCTCAGAATTCAGAAAACAGATCTGAATTGTGCCCTGATGGCTGTATGCAGCTCATTGGTCACTGAGAAGCTCATGTGGGTTTTTTTAGTGTAAGTGGGTTTTACAGTAGGAATTACCATTTTGGTTCTCCTCCATTCACCCATCACTTTGTATTCTGTGTGCTTTTTAAGACAGCAGTAAGTACATACTTTAATTTCCCTGAAAGAACAGAACGGTGAGCAACTGTACTGATATGTATGTTTGAAGAGATACTGGGTAGCATTAAAGATAGAATAAATGTCAAACCTCTGCAGAAGACACGTCTCATGTTTACTCTGAAAGCTTTAGAAGTGTGAATAAACATAAAGATATCATCCTTTAATGGATTACTGCCTGCCTGTCAATGACTGATCATCTACATATGCCTCACTTGCATTGTGAAACAAAACATGATAGCTTAAATCGTGTTATGTGATTTCACAACAAGCTAAGCAGGTATAGACTTTAATTAGATTCCTGTAACTATTATACAACAGCTCTGTAAATTGTTCTGGCAAAGGTTTCATTAGAAACTAATTTAAAGCTGATACATGATTTTTTTTTCCAATATTTTGAAATGGGCTGACACTAGTTTCAACTTTTTCATTATTACAGAATATGCATATAGCAACAGATGAAATCATTGCCCAGACAAGGTCATCTGACTTATGCTCTGTGGATATTTCAGCCATACAACTCCAAACCTACTGCTGTTAAAAAGAAAAAAGTTTTGATTTATCTCATCCTAAAATCCTCACAGGATCCAATCAATATTTTCAGGTTTTCCCTCAAGAAATCAATGATTCCTTAGTCAAAATGTATGGACATGAGTGAAGAGAAATTGAGTCCAAACAGCACCAGTTTTTGACATATCAGTCTACCCAGTCCCATAGAAAAAAATATTTTAAACTGTTTAGGATGGATCGGTTACTGCAAGTGATGTCTAGAAGGATAGTTTTTCACACTGGCTGCACTAGATATTTCCAAGGAAATTTCCCAGGTTAAATCTCAATAGGATTTTCTTCAAATTTTTTCCAGTTCCTACTTGGTCAAAATTATGCACAGAAAATAATCAGAGGGTTTATTTAAACATGTCTATAGTAAGAACATGAGCACCATACCTGTTAATAATAGTAACATTTGAAGTAAAGTTTATACAGTAACTTCATATCATAGTTAACAAACTGCAATTTCTCTGTAGTTTCATTTAGCGCTTAATAATTTTATTATGTTGTTTGCTTTTAATTCATTTTGGTTTCTGATTTCTTAGTAGAAGGTGGTATCTATGGATCTATAAAAGATATATTGCTCATGGGAAGTTCATAATCAGAGTCATCAGAGGCTCTACCAAAACTTTTCACAGATTTCCTCTCAAGTCTGAAGTTCTATTAGACCAAAGATTGAAACAGCATGAAGCTGGGTAGTTGTTTTTTTTTTCAGTGAAGGTACAGAAGCAGAGAGGATTGGGCTTGTTCAGCCTGGAGAAGAGAAGGCTCTGGGGAGACCTTATTGCAGCCTTCTAGTACCTGAAGGGGCTACAAGGAAGCTGGGGGGGACTTTTTACAAGAGCCTCTAGTGACAGGACATGGGCTAATGGGTTTAAACTGAAAGTGGGGAGGTTTACATTAGATATCAGGAAGAAGTTCTTCCCGGAGAGGGTGGTGAGGCACTGGCACAGGTTGCCCAGAGAAACTGTGGATGCCCCATCCCTGGAAGCGTTCAAGGCCAGGGTGGATGAGGCTTTGAGCAACCTGGTCTAGTGGAAGGTGTCCCTGCCCATGGCAGGGGGGTTGGAATTAGATGGTCTTTAAGGTCCCTTCCGACCCAAACAATTCTATGATTCTATGATAAACACCTTTTTTTAAATTCTCCTAAAACTACTTCTGTAAATATCTCTTCCATGCTGTCATCAAAAAAATATTCCTTCCTAAACTAAATTTGAAAACAATGTTCTTGAAATACTTTCTCAAATCCTACTTTTGTGTTCTCCAAGTCAATAACAGGAAATCAGTTAGTAAATAATGGACAGTTTGAATACAGACAGATTAACATAAAGCCCTCATAACTGACAGTGCAGTGCAAAGTAGCAGAGTGTGAACAGCAACTGAGAGTGGCTTAAACTCATCTGCTAGTCTTTGCTTTTTCTTGCATCCTTTTCAGTTCAAAGCCAAGCTTCGGACCATGAGACATCTTCAGAATGAGTTAAGAATATTCATATAGTCAGTAATTGCTCCAGAAGTGTTTCAGAAAGTGGTCTCCCACCTTTGCTCTCTCTCTTTGCTCTAGGCTCTCTCTTTGCTGCGATATGGCACTTGATTGTCTCCAAGATTTGCAAGCAGATCTGTGTCCCACCTCTGCATCAGTTCACTCATGAGTTTGCAAATTTTTTTGTTGAGCCAAAGCTCTGACACGCTCCATTCACCATGCTCCTCTTTTCAGCTTTGGGTTGTATTTGGATTTCTGCTTCCCATGTGGTTGTGAAGTACTAATGTGGTTTCGAGACCATAATGCTCACGTAGGCATGCTCCTTGCCTTCTTGGGTGTGCGATGGGTCACTGACACACTGTAAGTCATCATACAACACAAATTATAAATGGCAGAAATGCTAGCCTAGCTGAGGGTGTTCCTATGCCAACTGTCCACAAGTTCAAAGGCCTTTTGCTGTAAGCTTGGGAAATGATGAGCCTCCCTCTAGACAGATTTATTGCTCAGAGATAGATTTCCTCAGCAATCTAATAAGTATTTCAATCAGCTTGATCTCATTTAGTTCAAGGCACACCAAAGAAAAGTGGATCCTTGGTTTGTCTGTTCCCCTTTGTTGGTCATAACTCGACATCTTTTTAAAAAAAAACAGAAGAATTAGAAGTATTACCTCTGAATAGCTTGCCAAATAGCTATTTTGCATTATGTCCTATATTAAGAATCACTAATTAACATTACATTTTTATTTTGTTACAGTTATTTTATTTTCCTTCTTCTTCATGCAGTTCAGCGATGCTGATCAACAATGCTGAAAAGCCTAAAGGAAAATATGTAGTGTCTGCCTCAGGATCTTCACTTTACAAGACATTTGTATAGCACTCATTGCAATGGCACCTTGACGTGACTGGCTTCTGGGAACAACTGGCAATATTTATATTAAATAGTGATAATAATGCATTACCTCCTCACTTGCTTCATTTTAGTTATACACTCAGTATAGTTCAGATATAACAGTTCATCATAAAGCAGTATATCTTCCATCAGAGTCATTCCTATTTATACTGAAGTAAAACAGGAATAACGCAATACAGCTGGTGTCAGAGAATGAAAAATATTGAACACATTCTATTTTCTCTTTCGATCCCTTAATTTCAAAATCTTTATGGCAGCTTGCTTACAACAGGTGTTGAAAAGCTAGTTCAGTTCAGGTTGCCTGAAATCTCTCACAATAAAAGCCTTACTTTTAATTGCACACAACTTTGCCAGGCATCAGGCTACCAGCTGAAGTTTTTCATGCCAGATGTCTGACTTAGATTGAATATTGATTTTCTTTTCTTCAGCATTTCAGCAAAAACAATATTAGGTGCTTCTGAGATTTGCATAGACATTGAATAAAGCAGCAACAGAATTGACTGGAGCTATATTTTAAATATATAAATCTGTACAAAAAAGCCACCTATTCCCTCAGTGTGTTCTGTAAATAAAACTATCCGTATTTGTGAAGCACTAACACTGCACTGCAGACACCCCTGGAGAAAATCACCAGGTTTTTTTTCATTGCAAAGTTTGAATGAAGTGTAATGTGTAAGACCACCTGATTAATGAGAAAGAAAAATAGAAATAGTGAAGATTCACTCTCATTGAAAGAGACAGGCATCTCAGGGAGAAAGTAGTATGTGATTACACAGCTAAAGGCTATCATAAAAAGTATGCGGACAAGAGGACTGAATTAAGATTTCGCACAGTCTTAACTCTGCTTGTCTTATGTTTTTAAGTGCTAAGCTTTACAGTCTTATTCTTCACGGGAGTATTTTTGTACCATAGACTGACATAAACTATGGCACACAGTATTAAACAATACGTCACATGTAGTATATGCCACAGTAGGAAAAAAAGAACTGTTTCTTTGACATTTTATTAAGTTTACTATAAAAAGAGTCACTTCAGTGATCTACAATGTCTGGAATCCTGAAAGCTCAGAACTGCATCTGTATCTTCCCACAAGGTAACCAGGGACTGTTAATACCTGTCAAATATATCTTCCAAAAAGGGTTCTCATCCAGGTGTTTGTTTCTGAGCTGTTGAGCAAATGGATGGATAATTTCTTTGGGGACTCCGTGTTTAATAAAGAAACTGCAGAGGGAATCTAAGATGGATACTATCCCAAAAACCATAAACTGATCGAAAGGCCCTCTTTTAGAACAATTCTACCATAAACTTTTCTCTAGCATCTGTCTCAGGAAAGCTTTTATTACAGGCCTTAAACTAAGCTGTAGTAAAAGCTTTCTTATTAAGAGAACACTCATCAAAAACCTGTGGGTTTTTTGTTTGTTTTTTTTTTTTTTAAGGGAACTAGTATTTTTTAAGTAACTCTGTAATCCAATCTTAGAAAATACATAATTACAGCATGCAAATATTCAACATAGAAATCTATCAGAAAATAGAATTTTACCTCAAAGGTACATTTAGCCAGGGAGATATGTATACCTTAAATGTTTTGTATCATGACTTAAACCTGTGGCTTCTTGAGTATTGTGAATTACAGTCCTTAACACAGATGTTCACTGGGGTTAAACTTGTTTCTGTCCCTCACATTTCCTATTGTTCAGGCTCCTCTGAAAGACCAGCTATCAGGAAGCATTAAGAAAAAGAAACTGGGTGGCAGTTTAGTCTGACTGACCTTAAATGAATGTTTTTATTTTGATCAGCTCCATGTTGTATCCAGGATGACCTTTTTCTAAGCAAAATCTCAGTGATGGAATAAATCTTTACTGTTACCAAGAGAGAGTTCAAGTAATTGCATGTAGGCTCAAGAAATATATGGAAATACTGTAATATCTTTGCTTAAAAAATGACAGACATTGTACATGAAAGCTAACTTCCATTGTTTCCACAAAACATTCCTCAATAGCTGTGTAAAGAAATCAAGGAGGAAAGAGTACAAGATATAGCTGCATAGCAAAGCCTGGTCAGAAAAGTAAAAGCTGAAGTTAAGTCATCTAATTTGGGATGAAAAACTGTGTTCTGGAACAATCTGAGTAGGGATCTGTACCTTTAGCCTTCTGCTCCTTAATAGGTATCCTACCTCTGCACAAACTCTCCACAAAAACATTCAAAATATTTGACCATCACTGAAATAAACATTACTTTTAATATTCAAAAAAATTGCCACAAAAAAAGGAAGAGGACATGTGGCCAATTTCTGTTAACTTGTTTTGAATTTTTCCTGTTTTGAATTGTGGCTAAATAAAGTAAAACCTGGCCCTTCATGAGTGTTTCAGAAAACCTATAAGGTAAAACTGGGAGCTGGATAGTCCAGTATAGGATGGGCCCTTGGGAGCATGCAGCCAGCAGGAGTGAGGACGCAGGATTATCTGCAAATCTTTATTTACCAATGTGCCAATATTCATCCAGTTACTCTTTAGTGATTCATGCTGGTTCATCTAGCTTAACCTAAAATGAAGGAGCAGTAAGGGATCTTCTGTTGACCCACCCTAATTGTCAACTTTGGACTGCCCTGCTACAGGATTATCAAGTCACTATTCGGAGCAAGAGAAGGGGTAGAGGCAGCCCATGGCAATGGGCAGCCATGAACCACCAACAAGGACAGAAAAACTTGAACATGATTCAAGGTGAGTAAATGCAGGCTTCTGTGCCAGCTTCCTTAAATATGTAAACTAAGTTCTAAGATTAATTTTTTCTAACAACTTAAGTTCTCTGATTAATTTTTTTAATAACTTCAAGCTATCCTGTTAAAAAAAAAAAAACCCACACCCCCAAAAAACCCAAAGCTTATGTTCAAATGAAGAATACTTGTTTTAGAAGCCACAACCTGCCGATGGACTGCCTCTTTCCTGGAAAAGATGATGTCAGTTCTAAGTGTTTTGATAGCAGAAGTAACCCTCTGTGGAAATGTGGTCAGGCTGAGTATGGAACCTGCCTTGCAGTTGCAGTTGGAATCTCTGTCACCATAGTGCATATTTTCCCAAGAGCCATGAAATTTACTGGTACTCATTTGTGCACACCCTCAGATACCTTGAGAAATGAACTTTGTATATGGCTGTAGTTGATGGGTGATGTTGGGGTGCAGCTGGCAGAATGGACATAGGTATCCAGTGTAGCTGAATCTTTTCCCAAGAGAAAGCTGAAACAGTAATAGTGGATGAGCAAAGAAAGGATATAAAGTATTAAATCAACTAATGTTCACACCTCACTAAAATTATTGTCTCAGTTTTTCCCAGCTACATGGAAGCAAAGGCAGCCTCAAATCCCAAAGCCATATCAGCTCAAGGAACCTACAGCTTAAATTAATATCTCATGAGAGAATGTATGATTTAGCTTATTTATGGTTATGTAATCACAGGAGTAGATACACGTTAGGTAAACTTTGGCCAGTACAGTTGATTCATCGGGTGGAAGGCTGCAAACCACTCCTGCATATCAAAGGGATAAAACTTGCCAAAAGAAGCTACACAAATAAAAGATAATAAAAGATAATAAATATTAATATTAATTAATTCCATTAAAAGATAATTAAATCCAAAAAATGAAAAAAAAAAAATTTTGCCAACTCCAAGGCCATAAACAGGTGTTAATTAGATGTATTAAGGACAACAGGAATTTTTTATAGTCTTCAGTAATGACCAAAGTTGGAATTTAATCTCAGAAAAGATTTTTTTTTTTTTAATTGGTTACCATTTTTTGAATTGGCCTAAAACAGACTTTGGCTAACACTTTTTTTCCCAGAATTTTCCATACTTTGTGTTATCATTACTTCTTTCTCCATATTAAGCTGGAGAAAAACAGACTAAAATGTAATTTAAAAAAATCTGTGAATTTAATTAAGCATCCAAGGATTTTTTTATCACATTTTAATTGCTGGAACTTGTATATTTATTCCTAATTAAGGCACCCTCAACTTTGTTTCCAAGGTCTCTGACTTCTACTTATTATTTATATTCTGTATAGTTATGAGAGGATTTCTATTTAGAATGCACCTCGATGCTCCCATGTGTCTCCAGTGTGTCTGTGTTGCCTTTTACTGGGAGGAGATTTTTCCTGAGCATTCCCAAAGCAAACGTGGCACCACTAGCACCACTCAACAACCCATGAGATTGGCTGACAGAAATAGTAACATTTCTAACCTTTAATTCTTTGGCCACCTTCATTTGGGCTTCTTCAGCCGAGCCCAGGGACTTGAGAGCAGTATTATGCACACAATTTATGAGTAGGCAATCATAATTTATCACACATAATGGACATAATAAGTGGCTGGGGCTAACACGCTGCTTGGCGTGTCACGCTCCGTGGCGGGTGATCAGGCAGCTGACACAGCCCTGCTGGCCAGGCAGGCAGGGAAGTGCCAGCCCTTGGGTCACTCCTTGCGGTGAGATGAGCTTTGCCGATTTGCTACCTTCCTCCTCGCTGCTTTCGCATCTTCCCACATTGCGTTTCCTCTTGGGTCTAGGGTATCTTTATATTTTCTGCTTTAAATTAGTTCTTTTACCTATTGCAGTTCTGTACTCCTGTGGGCTTTTCATTTCTACTTTTCTATCCTTCATGAGGCAGTGGCCCATGTTACCTCCCTCTCCAGCGCTGAGAGTGACTGCTACAGCTCAGCGTGGTCATCCCTTTGTAAAAAACTGGGGCACAGGCACGTGTGGGTCCTCTTTGCACGTGCACCCTTATTCTCAGCGTTTAGAGGCTCATTGTCAAGCATCATTTGGAGACTGAGTGAGAATCCTGTCACAGGAAAGCTGGTGATACTGCCCTGGCTCCGCAGGCGAGGTTTATAAGAGGCACGGCAAAATGGGAGACCCCCAGGAACTAGCTGCCCTGCAGCTGGGAGACACAGCTGCACATGCAACCAGGTTTAGAAGGGACCTGTGGGGAAACACGCTGGGAAGTGTTTGTCTAGTGGAAGGTGTCCCTGCCCATGGCAGGGGAGTTGGAACTAGATGGTCTTTAAGGTCCTTTCCGACCCAAACCGTTCTGTGACGCTATGGAAACGGTCCTGACCAGCCCCACACAGCCGTGCCTCGGCGTGGTGCTTGCCCAGTGTTAGGCCCAAGGGCGATGCGGGGAGGTGCCAGGGAAGGGTGCCCGGGAGGGCGATGAGAGCACCGAGCTTACCTTCCCTCAGCTCTCTGCCCTTCCTCCCGCCCTCCTTCCAGCATGCCTCTCCGATCAGCTCTTTCTTTCCTTCCCTCTCTTTTCCTGTGGTTTGGCAGGATCCTCTTCCTTCCTTTCTTTCTTTCTCCCTCTTCTTCCCTTTTGTTTTCTCACCCCAATTTTACTTCCTAACCCTGTTTCCCTGCCATGACATTCCCTTTTGTTTTCTCACCCCAATTTTACTTCCTAACCCTGTTGCCCTGCCATGACACGACAATCACTCTCCCTTGGTTCATCCTTACTTCCCCCCAACGTCCCCTAGCACTCTGACGTCTTCCCCCCTTCCTCCCCCCAGCTCTGACGGACACGGTCCTCTCACCCCACTCAACCCTCCTCCTTTATAAAGGGATTTTCCTCTTTTTAAACCAG
>NW_010235881.1:0-6993 GCF_000690775.1 Eurypyga helias
GGGGGCTGTGGCGAAGCTGTTGGAAGGGGCCTGCTGCTGCCCCTCAGATGGAAGCCACAGGAACTCAAATGCAGCTGCGTAAAGTGTTTGGAGATCCCTGAATGAGGCAAACTGTGATTTGAGATTCGCGTTCAATTAAAAAGAAAAAAAAAACCCACAAAGCCAAAAACCCAAACCTGCAGATCTTGATGTAGGTCTCTAATTTCTTGCACGCTAATAATAAGGTTTAAAGACATCTAAACACTGAGATCTGTTATTGCAATGAATTTGCCCGCGAAATGGGAGAACAGGTTTAGGCCCCTTAAAAAAAAAAAAAAAAAGGTGCACTAAGTGAAAGCATGGGAAAAAATTAAAGCTAAAATATACATACAAAGAGGTGAGGCTGCCTGACAGCTGCGGTTACATTGATGTTGGAGGATACGTACAGAGCTAGAGGGGAACTGCCGACGTTCCAGAAAAGAAGTTATTACTCATAACCAACTGTGATCTTTTTTCAGTGTGGGATGAACATTTGTAACACCCATTAAAGAGAATTACGCATCTAATTCCTGACATGCTAAAAAGGTGATTGTCAGCCTCACAGAAATGTAGCTAATACTTTGATGAAACAGATCCTACTTGTGATTTTAATTTCCATATTTTTTGTTTGTGGAAGTACTCTTCTGGGAAAGCAAGGCCATTTCGTGCGACAGAAAGAGTTTGGTCTTCTTATAATGAATTTCTAAGATGAAATACTACCTTGGAAAAACACCAGGGTAGCTGTACCTGTGATAAAACAGGAACAGTTGTGTTCCAGTTCGGAAGACAAGGCGTTGCTCCCACCGGCAGCGGCGCCTGTGTGTGACTCGGTGCTGTGAGCGGGCGCTGGGCCTCCTCAGCCAATTTAAGCTAAATTGAAGAACTTGTTTAAATTAAACATGGAAGTGGCTGCTTTGATGAGGGAGGACCTCGGTATTAGGACTTCTGTTTTCTGATTTACACCTGGTAAAAAAAAAATGTTAAAGAAAGCGTAATCGCCGGTCTCCACCAATTTGTCAAAACCAGAACACTTCATATTCGATGGCAGCAGTTGAGGATGAGCGTGACAAGAAGAGAAGGATGGGTGACTACACTGGGACCTGTATTGGTGTAATTCTGGGAATACTGGTGTAACGTGCCAGTAAAGGTTTTGAGCAGGCAAGCGCTTACTCCCTGCATTGGGACAACCCATGCTGAGCTGCATCTTCCATGCAGGTGAAACGGACCCACCAAACTTTGGAAGGGAGTTGTACAAAGGCTAATGCTGCTACTACTAGTTACTCATTAGTAACCAGGCTCTCTGTAAATGCAAAGCTTCTATCGGTATTTCTTAAGACCACCAACTAATTAGTGCAGACTAGTAATCTAGTAGCAAAAAAATCAAAGCATAATAGGGGTAGCGAGTCTTCTATCTATTTCTTAAATATTTTTTGAAATGACATGTATAAAACCGGTTTTTCAGCATATAAAATTATGTGTAACCTTTGTCCCTAATTACAAGTTACCCAAGCATACTGATAGGGGTATGATAATTTCAAAGCCAGGAGACAGACTGTCTTCCTGCTTCGGCTCACTTTTCTAATTAAGATCATTATGCATGGTAGTCACATTGATTCAAAGCTTAGATAAATAATACGTCCTGTTGTTTCCATTGATTTGGATTTTTAATGAACTGGGTTCCATTGCTGATACCACATTTCTGGCTCTTGACTGCAGACTTACTACTTGTGAAAAGGTAAAAACTACAGATCGGGCTGAAAGACATGTCCCTTGGCCTATCCTTCGGGATACTGCTCATGAAATCGTGCTGGCTCCAGGATACAAACTTCTGTGGCAGAGGTTCTCCCCAGAGTCTTTACCCATTGCCAGGCACCTACTACAAAGAGTTAGAGCTCTAAAGATCGTGCAGATCAAACCAGGGCAGATCTACCAGATTCAAGTTTATAGAAACTGTACGTAGTTATTAGCACCCACGATTTGATTTTTGCACCAGCTCTCCATGCAAGAACCTGTGTTTCAAGAGAGAAAACAAAAGGGAAATTAGGAAAAGAAGAAGCAGACGGCTTCACTCTAGCTGATTGTTAAGAGACCCCACTACAGAAAGAAAGGGTCAAGGGGAAAAGCTGTGCCAAGAAGTGTGGTGGAGGCAAAGGCATGGAGAGATGATTGTGCAAGAACCTGTCAGGAGAAGGGACAAAGGTGGGAGCAGCAGTGAAGCGCAGGGGTTGCAGCAAGCTCGTCAGGGGAGGATAACGAGGGAGGGGCTGAGCTCAGCGGAGCTTTGAAGGAAGCGACAAGAAGAATGAATTTAACGTTACAGTTCAGACACACCCAGCACCTTGCAATAGTTAGTGTTTATTACACAGTTTCAGCTCTCAAATTTTATTTTTTAAATACATTTCCAGCCCTGGAAAGCCTAAAAATATGGCCTCAAACATTCAGGACAAGGTGAAGCAGGTAACTTTCCACAGTTTGCTCAGGTTTTCTTCAGCTGTTCTTAGGACGTGAGCAGCGCGAGGTTGAATTTTTGACTACCAAAAGCAGCAATACTGCACCCAGGAGAGAGGGCAGACTTATCCATTCTTAGGCACCGAGTTTGGGGTTTGCGCCACCAGCTTCTGCTCTGCACGTACGCTGCAGCCCATCTCACAGAGGTGCATCGGGGTGCCCCACGTTTCCTGGCACATGCCATGTGGTGCTCCAGTTCCACATGTGACTCTCCGTGACACACAGAGCTGGCCATCATCTGTGGGCATCTAACCAGGGGTGTGTGGAGACGCAGGCCACAGGGAAGGGCCTTGCAGATAAGCTTCTCTAGGCGGTATAAGTTCCACCTCCTCGTGTGATCTGAAGCCCTGCAAACGTGGTCAGCAGCAGAGTGATCTGGGAGGTCTGCCTGGGGATGTTGAAGCCCTGGCTGGAGTCAAGTAAAGACCTCATAGTGGGTCCTGGCCTTCAGAGGCAGGATCTCTTTCCTGAGGAGCACCAAGCTGCTTTCTCTCTGTCCCTATTAGCAGAGGTCACAGCCCCAGTACCTGGTGACTGTTAACACTTCCAGGAGAGAAGGTGGTGGTAGCAGCCACAGAGGAATAGAGTAGGCAGTGGATATATCAGTGTCCTGTTTCTCATTCCAGGCATGCCTAATGTCTTTATTTCATCCTTTTTAAATATTTTATTGAGCAGCTAATGTGAAACATTCCTTGAAATTGTAATACTTCGATAGCATCAGACTTTCTAGTTTCCAGCTTTCCTGAAAGAAAACTACACAGCTTACTGCAGGGGTCTTGGGTTGCACTATAGCCTCGTCTGTCTGTAGAGCTCTGAAGAGCCTTCTCAAGATCATTCTCGGACGTATTTAATCCACAAACAGTGGTATTTTTACAGGAATCGGGAGCCACCTTGTGGAGCTGAGATTTATGAGGGGCTCCAAATAATGCTGCTGGGAACTGCTACTCACTGCTAGGAATTCACATCCAACGGGATCCAGGATGTTGTTAACCTGGTAAACATGTTTGCGTCTGTGCATATTCAATGGGTGCACAGTATGCAGCTCTGCTGACTAAAACTGGGCAGCAAAGAAATGTACTTGTGGGCAGCGGCAGGCAGGAATGTCAGACTGTCAGAAAAATGCAGAAAGCGGCAGAATCAGGGAAGCAAAAGACTCATTACACAGCCTTGGTGGGAGGATGGTATTGTTCACAGGGCATTTTTTTACCATATAATTAATTAAGTCCTCAAAACTGCTGATAAAGGTTTGGAATTATTACATGTAAATTTCTGTTACAGGCTTATTTTCTTCTTCAGTCATTCATTAACATTGAGAATTAGGATTGCCAGGGCCCAAGTACTGCTCTCTGCTCCATAACCTGAGAAACAGCAAAGATGGGATCACTGATGGACATAATCCATAACTGGAAGTACTCACCAGTCATTGTTCCTGCATAGAGGTAGAGCATAGCCTTGCTTCTGACGTTTCAATAGGGACTATAAAACGGGTCTTTTACCATTTCTCTCCCATCCTTTCTCTTGAACCCCGAGCTGCTTGTCAGTACCAATATGTGGATACCAGTACACTGTCTTACCAAAAAACAAGAAGTGCTTGATTTTTTTCATTACTTTCATGCAGCAGTAACTTTATCTTCAGCACATATTGTCATCAGATGATGTCTTAAAAATGTATTTTATATAAGCACATATTTGAAGAGTCTCTCTAAGTGGTAGACCTTAAATATCTAAAGAAACTCATATAATATAAGGGACTGTGGTGCTGGAGGAATACTCCAGGTGCCAGAGAAGCCACTGCTGAGGTAAATGGCTGGTAATATGCTGGTAATCAGTGTAGTTATTGAATCATGATATAACTGAGTCCAGAGCAGGACTTGAACACTGAGCAGTCTTACATGCTCCCACCCATCTTCTAGTGAGCTAAGTTTCAGTTCCGGGAGCTTTTTTAGTTAGTTACAGATTAGCAGAACTCTAAATTAAATTAAATTTTAAAAAAGATACCACTTTCAAAATCCTTATTAACCAAATGGTCATTAATACCCCAAAGCATGTTACAAAGCAAGTAGCATGTAAAAGCAATCATGAGAACTCATTCTTTTTAGGTCAAGTTTAAACAAGCAAGCCCAAAATATCCTTTATGCTTAATAGAGTTTAGATTCCCCTTTTGTTCAAACATTGTTTTGGTAAACAGGAGATATCTATTGGTATCCTTAATGGTTGCTTCAGACTGGTTTAATTTTTCCCCCAGTAATTTACATGTAACCACATATAAGATGACATGTGGTAGGAGGAGAATATTCCTAAAAACACACAACAAGGCTATGGCAAGGAGACAACAGCTTCTCTTCTGCTTTCAAAAATATGGAAATCTCAAAAAACCCTGCCCCTTTTCCTATCATACCTCATTCTGTCATGCTTCCAAAAGACCATGGTTCATGGAGCCATAGAGCACTGGGAGCAAGTTTCCAAGGTTTGTTCCCAAAAACCCATGATAGATGATTCCACATTAGAATACATAGAGCTGAAGAGGCCCAACTCTAGAAGAAATAGAAGTGAGCAGAATGCAAACCCTTGTTTTCAGAACGTTCCCAAGATTTGGACTCACATCTGAACTTCCCAAGTTGTCTCTGTCAAAAGGAGAATGCAGCAGCATTCAGGAGAATCCAGAAGAACCAGTAGGATCACCCTAGATGGGATGCAGTTCTCCTCAAAACTGACATGTGTCTTCAAGGTTACAAAAGATGTTTGATAACTGCTGTTCTAAATTAGATATGGTCCTGGAAAAGTGGATGTTCTCCAAGGAGAATTAAACTGAATATAGTATTTCATATAGCTTTAAAATAAAGGAATAATTATTTCCCGATTTCTCTTCCCCACCCACAATACACTGTTTTTATGATAATTTTTATTGGAAATACTTATGTGGGTTTGTGGTGTTTAAAAGGAAACTTTAGAAACACATATTTTCTGTTCTCACTACAACATTTTAAAAAAATGCAATTAAATTTCTAGGAGCCCCTGCAGTTCATGAACTATTTTTAAAGGGAGGGTGTTATAAAAACTAGTTGTGATTACTATTATAATAAAAATATAATAAAAGGTTTGCGTTGACTTATGAGTTTGTTTCCCCAGTGGCTTTTGCCCTCCTTTTCTCAGCCTCTGTTTTCCTGTCCTTTATGAAGAAAGAAAAGGTCACCATCCCTACTGAAAACGTGACTCAGCCTGTGAGTTACAGCACGCTGTGGGACCTCGACAGCTCTGCAGCAGCGTGATTATGTTGTGCCCCAGCAAGGTTCAGGGCTGTGCTGAGCTCACCCGTGCACTGGTGCATTTTTGGTGGTGGCGTTACCAAATACGCCGTAATGGCAAGGGGACAGAGCCGTGGCCATTCCTTTTTGTCTCACCACTACAGAATATCCTAAAACAACTTACTTCTGTAGATACATAGGAAGGTCACGGAGGAAAGCTTTGCTCCTGCAGTGCTGAAGACTGCGCACGTCTTGGGTTCAGGTACTGATTACGCGATGGAAATATCAGAAGTGCAGAAAGGCCCTGGCTAGGACAGAGATGTACCTGAGACTGCATGAGGACCTGTTTTTGAGTATAGCAAATTGAATTGCAGCCCTGTTTTATCAGCACAGCTCTAGCAAATTTTTGGCTTAAGAGGGTGCATTGAGCAGTTACAAAGCAATCAAGCATTATCATCAAGAGAAAAACACTGAAACCAATTTTTCAGAGCTTTTGTGCGGTGAAGATGAGAAGAAGAAAGCTAGGGATGAGTCATGCTTTTTTCCAGATTATTGATATGTTTCATCTTTAAGACTTTTTAGCTTTTAAACAATATAGTCTCTGTGTGAGGACAGTGATTTGATCATGATTGACAGTTGTCCATCTGGTGGCTTTTTAATGCCATTAAAAGTATTCAGTCTGTTTGTGCACTAATTGTTTCTGTGGCTTTAAACATAAAACTATTGGGTTGGTCATTAAAGTATAAACTGTAAGATCCCATCCAAAGCCCATTAAAGACAGTGGAAGAAATTTCACTTGTTTTAATGGATTTTGGATCATGCCCTCTTGGACACTGCCTTGGACTGGGTGTAGGTATGCGTATGGTAGCAGTCATCACGGATGAATGTATTTAGCCTTAGCTCATCCTTGGGAAACAGAAGTATCGCTGTCACCACTTGCAGATGGATCTGTAGATCTGCACACCACGAGTTCTCTTAGTCAGATCAGCACATAATCCTGCAACTCGTAATTCCAGAGCGATAGCTGGCTATTGCATCAGGGATTTCTTTCCCTGCCATGTCTTTGTTATTTATTTATTTTTACCTGTTTTTCTATTCCTGGCACGTGAAGAACTTCCAAGTAGTGAATTTTCTTACAGCCCCCACTTCTTGGGTCAGTATGTGCATGGAAAACATTTCACATTGGCTATAGAGTTTTAAAAACATATAATTCCTCTTTCCC
>NW_010235881.1:7004-9532 GCF_000690775.1 Eurypyga helias
TTCAAATGAGCTCTCCTCAGAAGAGACTCTGAAACCGGGAAGGTGGGATGCAAATCCCTGACACACGGAGCGCTCAGGGAATCCCACCCTCGCCCCGAGGGAAAGCCAGCACATACCTGTGTAATCAAGTCACCTTTGCTTAGTGGTCTGATCACACTCTGAAGGTGGAGTGTGAAATCACGAGGCCTCACAGAGTAGGGATTTGGGGCTTGATTTTAGGCAGGGATTTTCTTTGATGGTAGCCAGATAGATACTTGCTTTCTCACATGAGTATAATGTGTGGTAAAAAGGCCACGTGCCCAAATTACTGGTACCTTCACAATCTTTGTTCCATTTCTCCTTTTTAGCCACGCACCTAAGACACTACGTGCTAATTCAAGAGTATGTGCAAGATAGGGAAGGGATAATTTAATTAATCCTACTGATTTAAAAATCCTAATGTGTTCTTAAGTATTCTTCACAATCATTGGGAAGGAAGAAAAAGGAGATCTGAAAGTCAGGCCAGGAATCTTATTTTCACCTTATCCCTGGCCATATGACAAGGGCAAGCAAACCCAAACAAAGGCATAAACAGCATACACCCATCCTCAGAATTGCTCACACCATTTAGGCAATTTAGAGCTGTAAACAAAGATAAGCGATCTGCATAGAAGCAGCTTGAGGTGACCACAAATGGGTACCGCTGTTTAATTCAACCCTCTCTCACCTAAACAAGTTTGTTTTCTCAGCAATGTTTATTTGTACTAGGGAGTGCTAGGGGAAAAAAAATTCCAACCTCCTCCAGATTATCTGCTTCAATGTTGTGAAAATTCAGTATTTCCCCAGCCTGAGAATATATTCCTCCTACAGACACACTCTGTATTTTGCGGTCTTGCCAGCATTTGTTGGTTGATTGGTTTTCTCCCTGTAGCTCATAGCATTTTGCTGGGACTGGAGCTGATCTCCGAAATGGGAGAAACCCTACAAAGCTCAGTCTGGAAGGGAAACTCCATCTGATCAGAATTTCTGTCTCAAGAGGCAGGAAAGCAGGGAAAGGAGAGATAAAGCAGGAGTAGATATGTGAAGGTTTAAAAAAATAAATTGGGGGGTGGTGGCAGGGGAATGTTTTTTCCCTTTTTTAAATTTTCTATGCTGAAAAATGGAACGGTTGAGGAAAAAACTTGGGAAAATTTTTAGCGTGAAATATTTTTTAAAATCCACAATGAAATAAACGCTAGGCTAAAACATTGAAAGTTACATACACTTGAAGTTGTCAAAATGTGTTTCTGTAGCTCATACACATTTCAATCTTTTCCACTTTCCTGTAAAAACATCCAGTGTTAGGCAGTGGCACATCCCTTGTGATACCACTGGCCTGGATACTGGGGACCATGCTACTCTCAGGACTTACTGGGCTGTAACTCAGTTAACCTCTCAGGTTTAGGAATTCAGTAGGAAGGCCCCATCCGTTCCGTGTTGCCTTCATCTGTCTTCCTTCTTGTCTTTCCATGCAACACGAGACCTGGGAACGGGGAAGAAAGGAGCCACCGGTGTTTTTCCCTCTGTCTGAAGTGTCATGGGCTCCTGGAGCAGGCCGAGGAGTGCACCTGGCTGTGCGGAGGAGGGCTGGTGTACGGGCTGGGAGTGGAAAGGAGAAACAGATGTAGGATGAAAACGTCCACATCAGGGACTATGTTCCAGAAATGCGGGGGATACCACAGCTCTCCCCTATCTACACCCAAGGACAAGAAAGTCGTGGAAATATCAAGAGACAGATCAAAATCCACAACTTCTTCTCCAAAGAAACTGGCGCTAGTTGTCTGATACTCAGGGTTTAGTACATGAGCTTTGAACTTTCAGGGTGACAGTCCTTGAGATATCACAAGCTTTGTCAAGGTAGCAAGAAATGCCTCTCTACTGCACCCCAGTGCATTCTTTTGCCTGGCAAACAAAAGGTCTGCACATACAAAGCGAATACATGAAATTGGTGCAGAATTAACATCTGAAGTGAAAATCTGTCCACTTTCCACCCTTACTCATTCACAAACCCATGAGAAAAAACAACACATGGTTTATTAGTTAACTTTGTGATTTCTAAACTTGCAGGAAAGTTCTTTCAACAACGTTTTATAATAACAACGTATGTTAAAATAATCCATTCACAAAGCAAGTCTGAAGTAACTTTGAAGCACAGGCTGACAACAACAGAAAGTACTCATACGTGACCCTTAGCTTCAAAAGAGTTAAGAAGTGCTGGCAAAGGCACAGAGATTGTCTCCACCCACACAGGAAAGCATACATGGCTGAGTAGCTCTGTAGCAGCACACAGGGAAATAAAAGAGTCTAGCCCAGAATTATCCTTGTGAAGGAAAATGTGCACTCTGCTGGGAAGCAGAGGGTTTCCAACCTGGCAAACAGATCAGAGACCTGCAGTCAGGTCTGGGTGCTCCATCCTTGCATCTTCACCACACTTTGGATAGGGAGTAATTATTGAGATAAAGAACGGCTAAACCAAATACACATTCAACAACACCAAGCTGTGTGGCGCG
>NW_010235882.1:0-3535 GCF_000690775.1 Eurypyga helias
GGGAGGCTTGTGTTTACAGCCTGGAAAACTGTTTTCTAATTCACCTCTCCGGCCTGAGCCTTGATCTGGCTAAAGGAAAATTCCCGGCTTGGCTTCCTCCCGAAGAGGGAATAAAGCCTTTAGGGGGGGCAGACAGGCCAGAAACGGGAGTGGCACAGGGGTGAAACCTGGATGGGCGCGTCTGCAGTTACTGCACTTCGGAGAGAGCCTGGTCCTAAGCCTCGGGAATTCCAGTGCTTTTGCGGGTTACTGCGGAGGGAGTAGGCCTGGGACCATCGGTGCTCGGCACCTGTGGTCGGAAGGTAGGCGAGGGAATTGGGGTACCGTATTCAGGAGGGGGAAATGCCTTTCGGGCAGAGTTCAGTAAGTGCTGCATGTGCTTCCTCCCTCACCAAGCAAGAACCCTCTGGTGAGGGCATCGTGGCACAAGTGCCGAGTGTTGTATTGCCGTTACCTGCATCTTCCAAGCACGTTACCCGGGTAAGAAAGCGCCATCCTTCAGTTATTCCACTTGGCGACGGAGGGCAGCGGCTCTGTCATCAGCTCCTGGTTCTGAAGAATTACTCTGACAAGAATTTTTGCTGGTTCAGCTGTTCCGTGTCATGAATGTGTGAACTTAATTCCATCTTGTCCATGTGGATTTTGTTAGCGACTGTGTGTTTTGCGTTACCGCGTGTGCAGGAATCTCGACCCATTGCTCTGGTCTTGTCCTGGGAAGCAAGGTCTGAATCCAGATGTGGTTTCCCTATTACATCCCATAATGTTAAAGACTTACAAAAGGAAAGTGCAGAATTTCCAAATCCAGCACGTACAGTATGGTTTCCTTGTAAAGTGGGCTGCTGTAATGGTTGTTCTCCTGGCTTTGTTGTCTGCCGGTAACTGGTTGTTCATCAGACCACACGCCTGTTTCTCGGAGGTAAGGTGTCCTGGACCTCTCCCCTCAGAGGCTCAGGGCTGCCTCAGTGTCAGCATTATTAATGACAAAGACGAATCCTTCTCTACGGTGTTGGTCTTTTAGCTTGTGGCATCGCTTGGATTCCTTCGAAGACCCGAGTCAGCCTGTGGCCGACAGCTGACGTTGGCTCCATGAGCACTTTTGTAACTCCCTCCGGTTTCTCCCTGCGGTAGCACGTGCCCTGGCAGGTGCCTGGTCCGTAGGGTTTGACTGCTGGAAGCTCAGGGTATGGGACAGCTTGGCTGTCGCGTGGTGTGACTGTGGCTCCGTAGGAGGTTTTGGTACACCCATGGGCATTGTGAGGCCGGGGCCTCAAGTTCTTGCTTTTAGCTGCGTTGTCTGTGTGTGTGTGTGAGAAGGATCCAAAGTTTGGCTTCGAAAACAAGCTCCGTCGTGGCTCCTTTAGCCTTCGCTGGGGTTGCTGTAGGCTGGCTCCAGGATCTGCATCCAGTTTGTACCAGATGGGTTAAACAGGAAGGATTTGTCAAGAATGACATGGACCTTAGCGAGGGCTCTTGCCCTGGGGGGGCACTTCCAAATGGGAAACCCCAAAGTTTTTTCCCAGCGGGAAAGTTGCTGTGGAAGCTCAGGGGGCAAATGACTCATTATTTCCTTCTCTCCTTACAGCTGATTTCTGAGGTTGCAGGGTCTTTGTTTTTTAACCAAAGTAGCATTTTATTCCACGTAACTGCAGTCCCAAGGGCTCTCATGGGGCTGTTGAGGCTGATGATAAAGTTCTTTCTTCCTTCACCGTGGAATCAGGCTCCTGGCAGCGGTTATTCCACGGGCTGTTCCTTGTAGCAGTAGAGCCTCATGCAGCTGGTGGCTTACACATTCCTGAAGTCCAAATAAAGAAAGCTTTTATTGCTCTTTTAAGAAACATCACTGAGAGGAGTTAGGTGAAGTGCCAAATTTTGTTACTTTTGACTCCGTTTTCCTAGCTTACTGGTTAACGTCTGCGCACCCAGAGCCCCTCCAGGACAGACGACTTCCCTGTGATTTCTTTTGCCAGTGCAACCAGACCCTGAGCCTGTAACGGGCCTTCCTCAGTACCGCTGTGACCTGCGCGTGTCAGGTTTTCACTGAAAGGAATGCAATTTGTTTATTTTCCCAAGTCTGTTTCCCTTGGAAGAGCTTTTGATGAATACATAAATAGCATTTCAGAGCTGTTTAAATACACCTTTTCGTAACCTGTACTCAGGCTTTAAATGCACGTTACTGGCTGCGGTGGGGTGGGATATAAATACGTATCCATGTTACAGATACACCTGGCTTTTAGTGGACTGTGGGTACTGTATCCGTTCATGGGTGTTTTAAAAGAAGTAGGGTGTTTACCCATTAGAATGGGGACTTTCTGGGCAGCAGAGGGGCATATCGTGTATCATGGCAAAACCCTGATTTTGAAGATAATGGGACGTTCTTGGGTTTTGTGCAGTGGTGGTATTTCAGAAGCGTCTGTACTTCAGTGAGAGTCACCCCTCGTGGGATCCCTACGCTGTGCTGACCTCAGGAACAGTTTAAACATCTTTCCCGCATTTGGATTCTCATGGAGACTTTTATGGGGTGACTTGGATTTATAAAGCTAGGTGCATTCTGCGTTTCTGCGGGAGGCCTTCAGCAGATGGTCGCCGAGATAACAACAGCTGGGTTAGGAGTACAGACATCTCCTTTGATGCAACAGCAAGTGCTCACTTCACTGATGGACGAGCTGAGCCGAGTCCCCGTATGATCTGAAACACGGGCAGTGTTGCATGCCAAGAGGGGTGAGGGCAGTGAGTGAACAGGCAGGAAAACCCGCAGGGTTTAGGCAGTTCAAATGGCTCATTGGCTGGGCTTGTGCTTGTGCTTCTCTGTGTTTCTTGGACTGGAATCTGTAGTAACTAATTTGGCCCAAGTAAGACTGTGGAGTGTGTGAAAGCATCCCATCTCTGATTTGTTGGCCTTCGGAGCTTGAGGGGCGTACTTCTTTCAGCTTACTGACTGAAGCTGGGCTGTTCTTGGGAGGATGGTGTTGCTCAACAAGGGTGACGCAGGCGGAACAACTTCAAGTAAGGAATTAACTTTAACATTATGCGTGGTTACACACTCTTCAGTTGGTTGGTTATTGCCAAGTGGTGTGACTCTCCCCAAAGTGTGCCCAGGAAGAAATAGTTCAGCAAGCAAAACTGCTTCGTGGCTAAATAAACCTTGTTGTGTTTCTTAACAAGCAGGTTGTTACTGTGTGGTTGAGGGGAAACTCTCTCTGCTACCATATGACTGAACAGCGGCGTGATGACATCAACCTTTGCACAGTGGGATGGGAGCCGTTTCTTTGTGGTACAAACTCCAGGGAGGGGTGGATGTGTCATGGAGCTGTCATGCAGGAGGAGATAAAGCTCGAACCCGCTGCTCCTAGGGAAACTCCCTGTGTTGTGGAAACAAGGCTGTATGGAATTCTGAAAGTCTTTCCTGTTCTTGTGTCCCTGGCCTATGCACTGTGGAAAAGGAGATGCTGCACAGGAAAGTGCAGCACACCTGTTGCAGAGTTAGAGTTAGTACACCCAGTGTAACTTGGTTTTGCCAGTGAATCCTTCCATGTGG
>NW_010235882.1:3550-5098 GCF_000690775.1 Eurypyga helias
GAGCACGAGTAGGCCGTCACTGCCCTGGCCAGTCTCACTCGAGTCTTCCAGCCCTGTGCCCTGACCCGGGGGTCTGTGTAAGCTTGGGCTGGTGCCCTTGGTCCCCGCCTGAGCTGTGTCCCTGGACTGTGTCCCTAGTCCCGCGTCCAAAGCGTGCCGTGGAATCCCAGGGTGTTGCTGTGCCTTGCCTGGTGACCCCTAAGCTGTGGGTGGGATCGGTTGCCATTGCTGCTTTGTGTGCCTGCGGCTGGTGCTGCCGGTGCTGGGCTGCCCCGGGGCCAGGCTTGCCTTCCCTTCAGGAGCGGTCCTGCTCCTGCTGTTCCTGACACTGTACTGTGGCTCCGCGTTTTTCGTCTCCTTAGTGACTGTCAGAACGCTAAAAGCTGATCCTCTTTGGAGTAATGGGTGGGTTTTTGCCACTCAGCCTGATAAAAAGAAATTAAAGAAACCTCTTTATATCAAGTACAGCGACACTAATGGTTGTGTGAAAGTGAGAGTTGGCACTTGCCTCACACCAATTTGACATGTTTATGCTCTGATGTGTTGGCAGCTAAATTTCCACAGATGTTCCATCTCTTTCCAAGCTTCTCTCACTTTCAGGATCAGATGCAGCCTGAAGTGTAAAGTAGAACAGAAGTGAAGTCCAGCCCTGCCGGGTCTCCCTCGGGCGCACACGCAGTGGACTCGGCATGTTTTTGGAAGCCCAGTGGCAGTTGAAGGCAAGAGGAGGCTTGCACAGTCAGGGAGCTGAGGCAGTGCTTTGCACTTGTCCGGCTGCAGCAGTAGCTGATGGGTTTGTGTTTCTGTGGAAGTCCTGGCAAATAAAGTTCCAGCTTTTTAATTCTTTCTTCCATTTTTAGTTCAAGACACCTTACCGAATGCAGTCCCAAGGCACGCAAGGGTTTGTGTGTCCAGCGTTTACAATCCCATCCCCATTCCCATCTCCCCAGGCCGTAGCTCAGCTGTGCTCCCAGCTTTTCATGGGAAAAGAACAAGCCTTGGCTTCAGAGTGGCTTAGGGCGCTGTGTTTTGGGGGTTTTGTTTGTTCGCTTTTTAAATACCAGTATCATTAGGCTCCTTTCTGCTTTACAAACAACATTGCAGGGGGTGAAAGAAAGAATGTCTTAAGCACTGTTGGGTGCTGCATGCAGTCACTGTGCTGCAAAACGTGTCTCTGCTCCCAGTAGTGAACTTCAGGCCCAGTTAATCAGAACGTTCCTGGGAGCCGAGGTGTTGGAGCACATTCCAGGATGTGCCCAGGTCCCTTGCTCTGGTGGGACTGTCCCTGTCAGCCGTCTGGAACTTCTTGGGGGCTGGGACTGGCAGAGTGCACTTCTGTGCATGGGAGGGACAGTGGGTACCTCCAGGCACGCAGAGCTGTTCCTTACCAGCACCAGAGCAGATTAAAAACAAGGTGTGTTCACCAATCTCTGCAGAGCTTTGGAATTAAGGAGAAATTCTTAAAGATGCCCCTCCAAAGTGGTAGAGGCGTTAAACCGCTTTTCCCCACACTCCCCTCTTCTCGGGTTCAGCTTTGCTCCCCATTTC
>NW_010235883.1:0-1097 GCF_000690775.1 Eurypyga helias
CGCGACGAGGCCGGGAGAGGCGCGAGGCGCCCACTGGGAGGGCGGGTTTTTCCGAGGCGGACAAAAACACCAACATCGCTGGATTGATAAGAAAATGGAATACTGTATTTGATTTAGAAAGTTTGTACATATAGATAAACACGCAGTTAAGGAAACAATAGTTTAAGCGTCCTACGTGGAGTTTAAGAAGAGACCCCCCAAAGCTGCTATGAAATACTCAAAATAGCTTTTGCATAAGATAACTACAGTTGCACCCTAAGCTTTTTTTTTTTCTTTTTCTTTTTTTTTTTTTCTATCGCTGAGGTCCCTTTTGAAAACCTAGCACGTCAGATCTTGACAGCTAAGTTTGTGCAAGGAACACCGAGTCAAGGAAAATAAAAAGGAGAGAGAGAGAAAGGGTGGGAGGGAGATAGACAGAGAGGGGGGGAGGAAGAAAGAAAGTAGAGCAAATATCATATACAAGCATTTCTACACATATATTACAAACTGGGAAAATGACCGCATCATTAAGATATACATAATTCATATAAAATTTTGAAATAAAAATAAAAATCTGTTACAGTCATAACTATTCTTTTTCCACATTTATAACCAGTACCCACACAGGCAGTGACAGAAGTGTAGAAAAAAAGGTGCTTACGAATAAAATGATTGTCTGCTGAACAAAAAAACAGAAAATTGCATCTTGGCTGGACCATCACTTGGACTTAAAAAAAAAACAAACCAAAACCAAAAACCAAAACCGAAACCAAAAACAGAGAGAAAGGGATAGGGAGAGAGAAAGAGAGAAACAGGACCAACAAAAAGGCGATAAACATTTGTTATTTCCCTCTTCAAGGAGTTCCTTTTTAATTTTTTTTTTTAATTTTTGATTTTTGTACAAATTCGATCGGAGTTTGCGTTTTTTTGTCTGGTTTCTGTCTGTTTTCTGTTACTATAGAGAATATTTTTTCCCAGATACAAATTTAATCATCATCATCATGCAAGTGGGTGAAATGCGTCCATGGAAAAGCGCAAAGGAGAAATCGTGCTTGTCCTAAAAAGAATACAATTGTCACTTTTGCTTTGTTGGTTTTTTTTTCCTGATTTTTTTTCTT
>NW_010235884.1:0-19685 GCF_000690775.1 Eurypyga helias
GCCGGAGTTAAACCACGACACTTTGCTCGGTCGTCCTTGCAACTTGTCCACCTGTACTGAAGACACATCCCATTTCCAGGGGCTCTGAAGCCATCTTTGTAACCAGAATATCCACACAGATTCTCAGAGTGGATTACTGCATGCCCATCATGTGTTTATAAAGGTCTCACTTTCCCCCAGGCCAGAAGCGGGTGCAGCAGACTGCTTCATTTTGCCACGCATAAAACGGCAGCATACCTCAGGACACAGGCCATGTCCAGCTCCCTGCTTGCTTCACATACACTCAGTGTAGTACTCTCCAGTTGCCTAAGTCAATTAGCTGTGTGAAAATCCTATCTCAGATAAACCAGGGAAGGCGATGTTATATGAATTATTATAAAAATCATATGCAACCTGTTAAGGTTAATTTGCAAAAAACAAATCCAATTTGTTTTTTAATGCAGAGTTACTGGACCTGTCATGACAACTTTAACCCTGATTTTGTTAATATTTTATGGTTAAATTCTCAGCATTAGATTTGATTTCTGTATGACGTTAACGTCACATTGAATCACAGTTCTATCATTGTTTTGAACCACTGAATCTGGGGCTTCTGTTCTGTTGCGAACTATACAGGCAATCCTCATTAACCGTCAGTTTTTTTTTTTAAAAAGTGTTTTAAAGAGTCATGAAAAAAGTGAACTACTTTTATGGAAAAAGCCATCAAACAGTTTATATGTTAAAAAGAAACAGAAATATTACATGGTGTCTGCATGTTCCATATGTAATAATCTGGCTCTTTAAAAAAACCACACAGGCACCAAAGTTTTTTTATGTTTAAATTACTATGTCCTGTAAATACGAGAAAGAAGAAGTTTTCTAATAACCTTTTCACTACCACATTTTGAACCAGCCATGGTGAGCTTTAATACTTTCACTCTATCTTGAAAATCAAACAGAAATGTTATTTAAGTTGCATTCTGTCACCAGGTCCCAGTTCTGGAAAGCACATTAACATGCATTCTGCTCCATGCCTGTCATGAGAGTACTTCTCCTTTACCTGTTAACTTGGGTCTAGTCACAAGAGTTTTGTAGATCATTTTATCAATACAAGAGTTTTCCAGAGACAGTGTAACAACAGCCTTGTTACTGGCATTAAGAACATAATCCGTGAAAAGAATTACTTGGGTATGGAACTGAATGAATGGATTTTGTATGGAAGGAAAATCAAATGCCATAATAATAAGCATGAAGTAATAGTTTGTTGTCCAATGTTTCAGGCATTCTGGGAAGATAAATACTATCTCTTGTTTGCACCATGCAAATGTAATTCGGCGTGCCCAGGATGACCGAGTTCTTTACCCACCCCTTGATATGGTATGTAACAGTGAGAAACTTCCAGCTTCAAAACCAGAAGTGAACGTAGGTTTGAGCTTCAAATTCTAATTTTCCAGTTTTAAGTGTGACTTTGAATAGAAAGCTACATGTGGACTGACAGAGCCTCCTTCTCTTTGAGAAGTCCGTGGCTGAGGTTCAGCTATGCTCCTCCCAGGGAGCTGTCATGACCCCCCTTAATCAATGCATCTAACGCTCCCTGATGCAACAGGCCAGAAACACACTTACTGCAGTCCTTTCTCTTTGCACACTTCCTATGTCAAAATGTCAATCCTGTCCTGAAAAAAATCTTATCCTTTTGAATGTTCTTTGCTAAGATTTTCTTTTCTATTTACACCCCAAGGTTAGCAGACAACGGCATCCCTTGCCACCTTCTGCATTACATCTACGGATTGTCAATTAGTGTTCGGCCAAGAACTATTCCAACCAGTTCATGTTCCACCAAAAACTATGAAACTTATGCTTTTGGTCTTCAAATCTAATGTTCTTCAATTTAACACAAAATAAAAAGTACTCTTTTATTAACATACTATTCACGAAGTCTTCCTTTGAAATGGCTGCACTCTGTGGGAGCAGCAGAGTCGCTCAACGTGTTGCCCGAGACCTTTCAGCACTGCGAATGAAACAGTTTTTCTACTCATGCAGAGCCTCAGAAACAAGATGTGTTGCTCTGATAACATTCAGTAACATCCAGTTTCCTCTTGTGCCTTTGACTCTGTGACAAAGACTCGTTTTCTGCATTCTGAATAGTTTGAAAACTTGACTATAAATATTCTTTGTTAAGAAGAAACTGAGGTCATCACAGGCTAAATAGTGCAAGTAATATATGAAGAGAATTATAGCGAACGTCTGTGTGTATACAATGTACACCAGCAATGTAAACATCTGAATTCACAGAAATGTTTGTTGCTTTTATTTTAACATTAGGATTTCTGTCCTCTCATTTTTTAGCAAATTTAATGTCCGTTTGTCCTTTGAAAGAACTTTTTTTAACATCCTTTAAAACTGTCTGTTATTTAACATTTGTATCCAGACTTACCTTTGTGACTGTGCTCATGACTTTGCTAAAAATATGAAACCCAACAGGTGGAATTTCAAGAACTTGGCAATGATGAGGACACTGGTGGGTGTTAGAACAAAAAACTAACTCTCCTGTGAAGGAGATGTTAATGAAGACAATTGAGTTACAGGAAACAGTGTTTGGAAGGGCCTCTTCATCTGACTTTAGGACAGTTTGTATGCTTGTGTAAATATGCACTGGAGAGAGGAACTTGCAATTTAATATCAGCTCATATTATGCTGGAACATCCCTTCATCTCAGTTTAGTGAAGGGATTGTCCTATAAGAATTGTGACTCATAATCATGCTGTCCAGTCATGCCGAATGAGCTTTGAAGAATTTTAAGGGTTCACCATTTTCCACCTACCAGGCACTGCAAGCATTTCCTGGGGAAGCAGAAATTTTACAGAAGTATTTAAAAAATACTTAATCATCTTTTTTCAAAGCCCTCATCTCATTTTGTGTGAAAACTGTCCTATTCACATCATTCTTCGCCAAATTTTCTCTCTGTTCCTACTATCCATTATGTGCTTCCTTAAAGCAATTGTGACTGCTATTCAAGAAGTGGGTACACTTGTTTTCTTAGTGGCATAAGGAGGTTTTCTGTTTGCTTTTCTAATAGTTTCTAAATGTTCTTGACCACTGCTGAGCAGTGAGATGTAGTTTTCAGTTTACTCCCAAATTTCTATTCCAGAGTCATGGTACTAATTTAGAACCCACCATCTTTATCTGTTTAGAAATGATTTTCTCATGTGCAATACTTGGCACTTACCAACACCTGCCCTTTTATCTCCTAGCCACTCCGTACAAGAGCCCCTGCAGCTCTTTGCAGTCAGTCCCCAACAGGTTTGTATCACCAGGAAACTCTATCACTTTTCTACTCATCCTCTTGTTCAGGGCATTCACCAAAACTGAGTCTTCAGCATAGGAAAACGCGCTTGGTAATTGAACACCAAACTATTTTTGGTCAAGAGCATTTATTGTTGAATCCACCACTTAAAGGAAGTGAACTGTTTTTGGAATATAGAGATACAGTAAATATCACAGAGTATACTCAGATCCCTTCCCTTCCTGGAGCTTTTGGACTATGGCAGCAGAACCGGAATGGAGTATGTCTGCTGATCGGGAAATGCGCTGAGATTTCTCTTACAGACATAGGTTCTAATTTCATTTCTAATTTGGAATGGCTCCCAGTGCTCTGCAAGGCCTGTCTAAATGACTAGAAGGTAAGTCTTCAAATTAATAAACCAAATCAGAGATTTACGAGTCTAAGATGTAAACTTTGAAGTGACAGCTGTGATTTCTCCTTAGAGGCATTGCATGGAATGTTGTCTGCATCACAGTGAGAAGAAAATTGCTAAGGTAACTCACTGCATTCCTGTAAGCTTTAATGAATACTTAACCAATTCTGCCCTCAAACTGTGGACCAAAGCAGTCTTTGCAGCAGCCCCTCAACCCAGATACTAATGATCTGTGGCTGTGGTTGGAATAGAGTGAGTGTGTTTCATAGCTGAGGAAGGACACAGAGGTGTCTGTTCTGAGATTAGGATTTTTTGTTCCTACAGCATACAGATTCCAGGCAAGTGTGTTTTGTTCTGTTTTGTTTTGTTTTGTTTTGTTTTTCTCTTGTAGCCAAGTCTCTTCTTTCCCCAAGGAATAATTTGCAAGCCCAAGTCTGATGGTGTATTCAAGCCAATCTGCATCATCATATATGCTGTAGGTAAATGTGTCCTCCTGATCTGCATCTGTGCCACGGATGGTGAGGATCAGTGATACCTCAGAGATCAGAACTCCCAAGTTCCCAGCTCTCAACCTCATGCTTGTGTTAGCCAGCCAGTCATCAAAATGTACAAGGACATCAGGAACTAAAGGTTTTGTGTGATGAATTTGTGAGGCAGAAAGGGAGTCCACATTAGGGCTTTTGTAGGGTAAGCGTGCTTTTGAGGCAAACCGCAAGACTGTCCCCTTTACTGTGTTACGGTTTGCTGGAATGAAACTAAACTAAAAGGCATGTTTCAGGGGGGAATAGGATATGCTCCAGCTATTAATAATAAAATCTAAACTTGTTTAGAGGTAGCCTGATGTAAAATTCCTGAAATATCTATAGAGTAGATGTTGGGTACTCAGCACCAGCTATTCCATCTTACAGATCTGCTTCTGCTACGCTGCACTACTTATTCCTATCAACATACTCCTGCTCAAAAGTGTAAGGAGGTGTTAGGAAACTGATCTACTGTACAAGTCCCTTGCTGGGTTTTGGAGTAGTTGTGGAGAGAACAGAGAGAAATTAGATCTTTAACATGAATCAAACTGCACAGATTGCTTTCTCAATGAAAGAGGCTACTTCTGGATACTTACTATAGATATGCACTAAAACTCCTCTTTAGAGTAGGTAAGAATGCTGTAGCTACTATGCAAAACCTCAGTAAGTTAAGTTTGAAATATAATGGAAGGTCAGTGAAAATCACATCTCTGGTCAGCAACACTCTGCGTGTACCTCTGTCCTCTTCCCCCTGCCCCCCAGCCCCTCATTTCTTATTACTTACTTTTTGAAATACATTCAAAGCGTATTTTCCAATTTAGCTTGGAAATACTGTGATGCATGAGTTTGGTAGTTGGCTCAGCCACGAGGTTCCTCTGTGATTTGGTCATTCATCTGTGAAATGAGAATGTTACTGTATAAAAGATGTCATGAAGATGAATTTAGTTAATTTATTGTGAAGCTCTCAGATGTAGAGCCCGTAGCTAGGTTGTTCTACCCGTCTACCTCTGTAAAAGCAGATCTGCTTTTTCTATTGATTTCCCTTCTACTAATATTAAACGGCTACTTTTTCTGTTTCTAGTAGTATAGCTTACCCTAACTCAAATAATGTAAAATATTGTTTATTTGTTTATCTTTTTCACTCGTTTTTCAGTTGGCCTTGTCTATCTTGTGCTGTTTCATTCTGTGTGGATATTGCTTCAGCAAGTTTCTGTTGTCTCTGCTGTCTAACTGAACTTCTTCTATGAAATGACATATCGACACTTCTGACACCTTGTCCTTGACTATCACTGAATTTGAGGGCTAGAGATCATTATATGATGTGTTAAGAACTGGATTTTCAGGCTGAGGTCCTCACTTTGCATCTAATTTTTTTCTGAACGCTTCACGTACTTTACACAGGTACAGACTTTTCCTGGTCTTGCTTTTTACTGGACTCATCGATCTGGTTAGTCTACTTTGCAGACAGCTGAGTCAGCAAAACTGGGAGTGTAGCGAACTGCATAGATCTTGAGCTGGTTTTGCTACCAGAGACATCATAAAGTGCTACTCTGTCTCCTGTCAGACTGGCAGTTTAAAATCTGCATCCAGGCTGTTTGAGGGCTGACACTGGTATGTATGCTAGCTTGCCTCCCTTTGGGTAAAACAAAAGCCAGAAAACAGCATAAGGTGTTTGTGTAGGAAGAATTTGTGTAACCAGTAGAAAAGCGTCAGCAAAAGGGCAAGTAAAGCAATTTCAGACAGATAACTCAACACCCTTTTTGGGGTACCTACTCTGGTGTACCAGGACACTGTGTCAAATGAAAAGTCTGTGGAGATTGGGCATAGAATAAAAACAACTCTTTCAGAAGAAACAAAACCAATACTTCCTGCATTTAATGCTTAAGGCCTCCCTCAATGTTTATTTGGTAACTTAATTTTATTTTTCACACCTATTTCTAACACCTATTATGTCACACTTAGTCCCTTGGCATTAATAACATACATTGAAAATAAGCAAGATATTTACTAATAGGATTCCAAATTGATCATTGTGTTTCTTAAATCTCACCTTTTCATATGAAGTCAAATATATCCCTATGAAGGAAATGAAATTTTTTACGTCTCTAGAACTAAGAACTTTTTAAAGAAAAAAATTCTTAAATGGAAAAGTAAAAGACATTTAGTTAAAGATATTTCATATATTTAGAGCCATATATGTTTGCAGAGTTCTAACTTTACATTTCTTTCATAGCTTTTTTAGGAACATTTTATGGTTGTGTATCTGCTTCCTACAATAGATGTTTTGGGACTTCTTGTCCTCTAGAATGAGTTATGCAAGCATTTATGCAACGGCTTCCCTTGATGTGCAGTGAATAGTACAACAATGAATCACTCAACAGTGTGTGCTTCTATGTGCAATCTGAAGGCTCACAACCATAAATCACATCCTAGAAGCTGTGAGGTTGGCCCAAATTTTTTAAAAGAAAGATTATACTGTACTCTGCTCTCTTCTCAGTGACTTCTGTCTCTCAAACATACGTGTCTGAACACACAGCTGTATTTTACTGCTGGGATTGCCCTGTTGCCTACTGGGGTTGCCATATTTGTTCTGACATCCTGAAAGTGAAAAGCAGTATTTTCCAGGTGTGCCTCCTGTCAGCCTGCGATATCTTGCAGGGCATTGGTGGCTGCTGGAAGGGAATTGGTTCTCCAAGGGAGGACCACATTCTGGGCTGATAAAGCCAAGAATTTACATTAGAGCATTACAGGAGAGTGTCTTGCAGTGAATGTCGCCCTCTTCATTGTTTCTTTTTTTATGTCTATGGTAAACAGTGTCCTATGTGTGTTTTAGGATTGTCTCCTAGTTGCCTCCAAAAATGTAGTTCTCCTAAATTTATGTTTTCCCTGTCAACCTTCCAGTTAGCCAGCCCTGACCTGTTATGTGAATTCTCAGATCACACCTCAGTTCAACTTCTTGTATTTTTGGAATATGGTTTACAAGACTTGAGAGGAATGAAGCAGTCCTGTAGGATCCTGAATCATATTCTAGTCTGGGACAAACCTGCCCAGAAGCTCCTAGTTTGCAGGCAGGCTAGATGTTAAAGAAAGAACTCAAGACCTATCTAATTCCTAAAAGAAAATAAGAGGCAAAGGATAGAGAGAAGCTGCCCATAACTGCTTGTGTCTTTCTGTGCCTCTTCTACTGAGGAAGTGTGGGTATTCTCATATGTGAAGGTGGGTGATCCCTGGTGACTTCTTCCGGTAGCTCTGGTTTTTGATCTGTCCATCTCAGGTGTGAGTGAGCATGACAGGCAGTTGGGAGGTGGATTTTGTAAGAGGGTGTTGCAAAGCTGGCTCCAGATCTAACCAAACTTGAATCACATCACAGAAGAGATTTCAAGAGCTGGCAGGGTTTTTCAGAAAAAGGACTGCCTCTCCTGTTGCTGGGAAGGCAAAGTTATGTTTTGATAAATAAATGTCACAAAAGACGAGCATCTGCAAGCAGAAGTATTTTTATCCTTCCTCTTCTAAAGGGAAACAAGGTCTTAGTGGAGATAAATCAAAATCTTCATACAATGCACTCATAATTTTCATTTGCATGAGGGTGCAGACACCTCTTGCAGTTGTGTATGTCCCTCTTCCATGTTTTAACGGGTTCAGAAACACATGTGGTGGCTACTGGGACTGTAGAAAAATGGCAGCCTGAAGTAAAAATCTCTGCATGGGATGGAACTGAAACTGTGAGATGGTAATACTCCCCTTGTGATGTCCAACTATACAGAGTATGGAACTTGGCTTGCATAAATTAAGTGAAAGAACCCTTATGGCATTTCATAGCAATCAGGGTTATGTTAAAAGTATATTTAAGTTCTGTAGTTTGACATGTAAACATCAGAAAATGCTAATTGCAACGTGCTACTTAAAAATGTCGTTCTGTTTTCTGGAGTTTTTTCTACTTCAGTTAATCATCCTGTAACAAAGGTAAGCTTTCCTTCCAAAAACACCATAGTAGACAGGATCTCTGAAATAGAATATCCTGTGTCCAGTAAAACTGCAGTTTGTTATAACTCCCATGCAACACTATTGGCTGAGAAAATGGCCATGGTAAGAGAACTTGACTGAAATTATTCACTTTGTATATTCTAAAGTGGCTTGTGCTTTTCTAGTATTAAATCAGAAATTTCAAATAGATTTTTTAATTATATGAAAACATAAAAAATGGTTGTAGGGATAGCCAGGAAGAAATTGTGTTCTCAGAGGATGCTTAGCCTTCTGTGTAGGACAAATATCTCATTATCTTATCCTCTAGAATGTGAAATATGACCAGTTTTTCCAAACAGATAGAAATGTAGAAATAAAAGAAGGAATAAAACAAAGAACATTGTGCATTGATTACTTTGGGGTTACTTCTGTTTTCAGCCATGCTCAGACAGTGTTGACTGTAAAAGTCATAAACAGATACTTGAAAAATCCCGCTGTTACCTATGAAAAAACAAAACCCAAACAAAGAGCTCTTTCACTTAGAGTGTTTTCAAACAAGTTTTAAAAGCAATAGGGCTTTTCAGTAGTGACATTATGAGTTTTGTTTTCAAAGTAGAGTCCCAGAAGAATTGTGAAACTCTCATGGTAGCTTGCCTTCCATAAAGCTTTAAATTTTTTTCTCAGGCATATACTTTCTACTGGCAAGTTCTTGCGGTTTAACAGAGGCATAGTCAGGCATCTGCAAAGTTTTTTGGATTTTCTTAGCCAAGCTTTTAAAGACGTAGAGTATTAACTCTATTCCACTGCTCACACTCCTGCTTTATGAAGGAACCATCCCTCTGAAACACAGTAATGTCTAGTTTTATCTCCTTCATCCCATTGTTTCCTAGAAGAAGGATGACATCCATCATGGATACATTTTAGCCTCATTAATGGATACTTCAGATCCACTGAGATTCTGTACTAAAATACTGGTTTACATGAAAGAGTAAAATGAGTAGAATCCTTGCAACGAAGGTACACCAACATCTACATTACAGTGTTAGGACAGTTTAAAGGGTTCTGTTTGTTAATAAAGTGTTCAGTGGTTAGTATTTTTTGATTTGTACCTGGGGAAATTTTTCGAGTTATATCGCCTGTTTCTTCTCAGCTCTCTGCCTTCCTAGTTTCTCCACTGATGGACTGGTGTTTCAGCAGTACCAATGAGATTGTGCTTATTCCTGTGCAGGGAAAATCTAGTGATATGCATATGCAAATGGTTTTATGTAATCTTTAATAAGGTCCTCTCTTTCCAGCTTTAAAGCACTTTTGGCTTTGGAGTGAGACCACATCCCATCCATTTAAAAATTTCCTTAAATCCTGCTAGTGTTTTGGACAGCAATGATAATGGACGTTTCTACTACAATTTCAGCTGGGATTAACTGAGCTCCCTGATTATTCCCAGTGTAGTATGTGCAGGCATTATTCTTGGTTGCCATCTAATAACTATGTAGTATTGTTAATATACAGTTCTGCTTTGTATACTCACACATTATTTCCTGTTGGATCAAATGACACACATAAAAGTGGATGGTTGCATTATAGATATTCGCTGTAAGCAAAATACTGTTTTAGAATCAGAGTTGGGAAGAATTATCTTATCTTTCCTCAGTTTCACCCATATATATTTTAGGAAGAAAACATGTGAAAACAGGAATTAAGAAATTTTGTATGTGCTCAAGGAAACACAACAGAAAATCTTATTTCATTCTGGAGACAGCTGATTTTCTACAATGAGGAAGTTAATGCTGTACAGCGGGGTACCCCGTCAGATGAGACATGCTGCATGAGTAAGATATTTAACTGAGGATAAAAAATGCAGGATTAATGGAGCATGTTTACTCACTCCTCATGTGCAAAGTGCAATAAATTCCATTAAAATAAATAGAGAAGAAATTACTGGATTATTTGGAGTCATAACGGTTACTGTAGAGAGATAATATTTAAAGTATCTTTTCATAGCCAATTATCCTGTCTATATGTTTCCTTGCCAAGATACTTGAACTCCTACTGACATAGAAATTTCTAGTATCATTAATTTTTGTGGAGAGGGATCAAGAAATAGTATTTAAGAAGTAGAATATAAAATAAATAGGAAATAACAGCAGGATTGTGTGGTTCCCAGATCAAATATCTGTGATAAAAACTGAAGGGTTCTGTTATTATTTACTAAGGTTTAAATTCTGCAATGTAGCATTCATCTTGCTATACTCTCAACAACCTTCATGAAGGCAAGTCACCCATAGAGCTGTAACAAAACTGTTGCCTTGAAGCCACAATGCTTTTACAGCATGGCTGACAGGTTAGATATCTTTGCTCCTCTCTAGACTACATTAATTATCCATCCTGCAGTTCTTAAGCCTTGTATCTCCAACTGTATAGCTCATAGGCTTATTCTGGAGGGGAAGGATTTTGATTACAAGGTGAAATTAATTTTGGTTAATACTTTCTGGTTTGGATATCTGAGTAAGACCTTATTTCAGATCTTCCTGGAGAAAATAAACAAATAATCTTCAACTTGAAGAGAACAGTTTGTTTTCACTTGACATGAAAATTGTGCTTGGGAATGCTGAATATGTTCAGAAGAAATTCTGGCAGTTCCTAGAGTGAAAAGAAGAAATATAATAGTTTTAAAAAGAGTTAAAAAAAAAAAGGTTTAAAAAAATAACTTGGAGGCACTGAAATATTTCTGCAACTACCTCATCACCCCAGTTTTCTTCATGAAATAGTTGTTGCATTCAATCTACACTTGCAAACAAAGTCAATCCAGCAAATTTGCACTTTTAAGAGAATGAAGAATCGGGAGACAAAAATCCTTCGCCCCTCATTTACCTTTAAACAAATCACTGTTGTCCTTCAACTTTCAGGAGCTGTCATTTAACGTCAAGAGTAACTGCAGTGCTGTGAGAGGCTGTCAGGTCAAAGTGTTCTTTGATATTAATAAAATCTGAGCGGTGTTTAGAGGATTTTTTAAAACTGTTAAACACTGACAAGTCAGTAAGTAGCCCTTCCACTGTATGGGAGCCATGTGTGTCTTGGGGTGGATGTCAGTCTCATTCCCACTAAGCATTTATTTGACATCTGTCATTGCCTCTGACAGAAAGTGTCATCTTAACTGAATGCAGTCTCTTTTTCTGTTTTTCCCAATGTTGGCTAAAAAATTAAAAAATACGTACTCCTTGGCTGAAAGCTTGTAATGTAGTGTCTGTTCATTATTCACAGTTGCAGCATTTTCTTCTGAATTCATTAGAATGTTTCTTCAGAGTTATCTTTTCTACAATGATTGTCTTCCAAACTTACCCTACAGGCCTAACTGTTAAGTAACTAATATGAGTAGTAAATGTTCAAGCTGCTGAGACTGAAGAAGGTAAAACAAGCTTAAACCCCATCTCCAAACTGTGTGCTGAGTTACAGCCCCTGAAGAGCTGCAGGCTTGTGCAGGATGCTAGTTTCTGTAGCATTTGGACATCTATGACAATGGTTGTTTCTGCTACAATTTTAGCTTTGTAATCACACTTGGTTATCACTCCCCATTTCAGATTTTTCAACATTGAACAGCGAAGGATTTTACATTATTTCTGAAGTGTATTGGAGATCAGACCCTATACATTAACGCATCTTGCATAGTGTGCTGCCAGGCTGATGAGACTAGCTTGAGCTTTGTGATTTATGATTTGATTTGCATGATTCACGGTCACACTTGGTATTGTATTGATAAAACAAAACATTTTTTTCTTCTACATTATCATTATGCACTTAAATATCGAGATATTATTGAATGCTTTCAGGTTTCCCCTCAGTGGCCCGGCAAATCGAAAGTCTGATAGCATAATGATTCAAAACATTTGTATATGCCTCTTAATGCAGCTTAAAATGCCCATGGTAAAATATAATGAAAGGAATTATATTTTTAAACCCTCTTGGGCCCCAGGGTGTACGGCTGGGCCCACATAGCTGCGCTCTGAGGCTGGTGTCTTTCCGTGAGCTGCCCTCTCTAGCCCAGGGCTTTCACCCACAGCTAACACTCAAGGCTTTTTCAACAATTTTCCCCCTTTCTTATTTTTCAGTTGTGTAATTAGATGCACAGATACAAGGTGGGGTGTGTGAAGTACCCCGTAACCCTTTTGTAGGACTGTAGGGAGAGGACAGTAAATGCATGAGCTCTTTCCCGGCTGTAGGGGAGTCTCTTCTCAGGCACTGGTGCCACCTCCTCCCCTGTCCTTGGTGTCTGTGAGGCTGTTTCTCACACTTTTTCCCCCTTATTGATTGCTTCCAGGAGGTGTTTTGCCCTTTAAATATGCTTTCCAGAGGCCACCATCTTGGCTGAGGGGCTCAGCTGTGTCCTGCAGTGGGTGTGTCAGAACCAGCTGGAACTGACTGGGGGCAGGCCTAGCCTCTCCTCACTGAGGCTGCCCCTGCAGACTCTGCTGCTAACACTTGGGCATCTGTATCCAGTACAAAAATGGACAATAAACTGGTGAACGAAGAAGCCATCACTGTGACCTGTAAGTAATATGACAGAAAAATGGTGTTGCTGAGCTGTCCTGACAACCTGAGCAGGTAGGAAGGACTGACCCTGGAGGTGTTCTGTGGTCTCACTGGCAGTAGGTTCACTCTCACAGGGGTGACAGTTGGGTGCCACTGACATTAATGAGCCAGCAGTCTCGTCAGCTTAGGGAGAAAGAAAGCATCAGTTTGCTTCATTTGAGCTAACAGTCCCTTGGGTTTTTTGGTGCTGTTGTTTTGTTCAGCATCATGATTTTAAAACCCTCAAAACCAAAGTATTTTTAGCAGTAAAAGCTCTACAGTAAATGTGCTTTACAACAACAAAGACCCTTTAAAACGCTGCAATTTTTTTCTTACTGCACAAGAATTTTACCTTTTTATATTGATGGATCCTGTATATCCAATCCCAGGGTATTGCACAAAACTACTCATTTACTTTTGTCTGGAGTGAGAACTGAACTGGGATAGTGCCATGTTCTCTGCTGGAATATAGTTGTTTTTTTTTTTCCCCAACATTGGTATCTGACTATTTAGCAGATTCCTATTTGTCTTGTTCCTCCAGCAGCTCAGGAAAAAGGACAGTAAATAGACAGCATATTCAGGTAGTCTACAGTGGTAAAAAGAACTAGGAAAAGGTGAAATGTTAGGACTATAACTATGCTCAAAATATTCACATAGTGTGCTAATTGGTGCAGAAGCGATTGCAAGAAATGTGGAATGCACTCAACAGTGGCTGGCACTGTTGTATCATTCCAGCAACTTTAAATCATCATTCCTGATGCTGTAATATTTAGGGATGGGTGGGCTGGTTAAGACCACATAAGCATCTAACATAAACATTTGAGGTTTGAAATCATTTGGTTAGCTTCCCAGCTCCACTCCCAGTTTTCATATGCTCCGGCACTCCCCTGTTGGGACAAATCCAGAATATCAGAGAGAAGCTGTTCTCTGAAAGCTGGTGGCTCCATGCCAGTGACCTGTTAACCTGGCGGCCAGATGAGCCATGGTCATAGGTAATGCATCGGTACAATCCACAATGCACACCTTGTTTTATGTCTCTACGCATTTTTTCCACAGTGTGAAAATAATGAGACCTAGAGATGGGGCTTTAGAAAATATTCCTGAAATCTCAAATAGCTAAATGTGTATTTTAAAGTAATAGGTAGGATATTTATTATTATAGAAAAATCCAGAGTTGAAAAATGGAGTTATCACTCAGAATGCAAATACGTCTATGTCAGAGGCAAACACTTGATGTACCAAGGTAGGTATAGCTCATTCTTCAAAACAAATCACTTTTTATTAAAGAAATATGAAAATTCAAGCATGCTTTAGGGTGTGGGACAACAGGTATAACAAACCAAGATGAATTATAGACCATTAATAATTCATGTTAAAAAAAATCTGTAAATTAGCATGTGAACAAAAAGCGTTCTCAGAAGAGTAGTTTATTTTATAAAGCAGAACAACATGGAAGTACATTGCTTAATCCTAGGTTTAGAAAAAGTTAGAATAAGCACTATACACAACTGAGTACTTTATCACAAGTCACCTAGATGTTTGGATCTGTCTCGGTATGCATACTTGCACGGAAATATGGAGAACATCAACTGTTCAAGGAAGTTTTATATGATTGTAAAGAACCAGTGGTGAGCCTATATATCACAGCTTTGGTGCTCTTGGGGCATCAGGTAATAATTTGATGCTACTTTTTTTTTTTTTTTTTTTTAATAGATGTCATTTCCCTCTATGCTAGTTGTTCCACTGAAATCTTGCTTAAGGACATATGTGATCTTAGACCCAATGAATTCCTTTGCTGTTGTCTTCAGGACTGTAAAGTTTTGTTTATTTGTTTCTCAGTAGAGAATCTCTAGATCTTCTGGTAAAGCTATGCATCCTTGCATGCCCAATTTTGTGTGTGTTATCACTGTTAATCAACTAGGTTGGGTATAACAAAAGGTCTTATAACAAAAGGTCTGGGTAACTCTTGTAATATCACATCTCAGAACAATAGTTACAGTTTCCTAGTAGAGATGAAGGTGAGAAACTTTAGGATCTTATACCACCCTTATTAACTAAGAGCTGGAGAAGTTTCCACAGGGCTTAAGAGACATGACTCAGGCTTGTCACTTGTGGTAGTTATTTCTCTCCTTCTTGTCTCTCGGCTTGTTTATTTTGTTAGAACTTCTATTTGTTCTAAAATGCATGTATTGCTTTGCTAGAGAAGGCACATGTTTATAAAAAGCATAGCTTATCTGTGGATGAAAGGTTTATGATGGTCCTTAATTCTTCAATTGAGATACGAGGAGCTATTGCTGCTCTTACAGCAGTGCAGGATCATCAATGGTCCCACCTCAGTTCTCCAGAGAACAGGGTAGGAGCTGGGATCAGAGTGTGTATCCAAATGGAATGATGAATGGGAGAGGAAAAATAGAAAAGATGAGGAATGCACTGCAGACAAGCACTGTCTTCAGCACACCTCAAGGCAGAAAAGAGTGCTTTCTAAAAGTCAAAGGCTTAAAAACTGAAAACCATTCTGTTGTTCCCATTGAATATACAAAGCAGAACTGAGAAATCCTGATGCTATTTATCATATGGTCCAAAGCTGATGTTTTCCAACCACACATGTCTAAAATTAAGGACCTAAATGCACGAATAAGTAACAGATTTAAATTGAAGTTGGAAGTGCTCATCACTTGCAAAAATCAGTCCTTTTGGAAAGAACAAAACCAGAAGATGTAGATACTCAGCATGTAGAAAAAAAGTAATTCTGAATATGTCTAATTTGGGTCCAAATTTCATCCTTGTTTTTTCACAGTGTCCTCACAAGAAAGTCTGATATCCCAGAGGTGGGATGGTTGTGATTACTTTCTACTTTTTTTTTTTTTCCCCGAATCCTCTTTCATAACTACAGACTCATTATGCCTGGACACTTCTGTTTATGCTTTCTAGCCCCTCAGAAATTAAATATCCAGCCTGAGGCGAAAGCCAAAATGCAAACTGTCTTAGTACTTGTTTATGTTTTCTTTTCCTTTTATCTGTTCCCTCTGCCTCCATCTACTATACTGAAGTTTACAAATCCTTATATGAGGTCATCTGTCAATTGTTATTCTTGTTCCTATTCTCCAGGCCTCAGATTTGATCTAAATTCATTGCTCAGTTCATGAAAAACTTTGTTTGCTGTGGAAAAAAAAAAAATCGAGGCTGTGGTTATAGGATTTTCATTACTTTTCGGGGGTGTATATTGAAAACAGATGTGAATGGGCACTCAGCCAGGTCTTGTCATCTGAGACATGGCACATGGGCACTTTTTTGGTATAAACTCTTTTAAATGTAAAATCATCCTGTCAGAAAACCAGATTGACTCACATTACAAAATGACTTTTTAAAAAGATTCTTCTCCCTTATAAAACTGTAACACTCTTGTGGGTTAATCCCGGTAGGCAGCTGAGCACCACACAGCCATTCACTCACTGCTCCCAGACACCCAGGGGTTGAAGGAAGGGAGAAAAAGAGTAAAAGCAAGAAAACTCATGGGTTGAGATAAAAAATTGTTTAATAAATAAAGGAGAAGTGGAAGAAGAGAGAAAGAAAATGAAGCAAGTGTTACAAAGTCAACCACCCACCAACTCCATACATAGACTGTTGTCCAGCCAGTTCCCCAGCAAAAGATGGCTCACCTACCTAAATCCCATTCCTCTCCTTTTATTGCTGAGCATGATGTCATCAATTTGGGTCAGTTGTACCAGTTCTATCCTCTCCCAACTTCTTGGGCATTCCCAGTCTACTTGCTGGCAGGACAGTGTGAGAAAGAGAGGCAGCCTCAATACTGTTCAGGAAGAGCCAAAACACTGGTGTGTTATCAACACTGTTTTGATCACAGTTCCAAACCACAGCACTGTATTAGCTACTATGAAGAAAATGAAGTCCATCCCAGCAAGACCCAGCATGTCTCTATCTTCAGACCTACACGTTTCCTTTGCTATTTACCTGAGAAACATGGAATATGGAGCCATTTCAGACCACTACCCTTTTAATAACATTTCTAACCTTTACTGAGTCTAAAGGCTGATATTTTCATTTTTATGCCCCTGGGTAAAATTGTACGAGGATTCTAAGTTTCTTTATTTTCTTTAATTTCATGACATGTTTTTTAGAATCATAGAATCATAGAATGGTTAGGGTTGGAAGGGACCTTAAAGATCATCTAGTTCCAACCTCCCTGCCATGGGCAGGGACACCTTCCACTAGACCAGGTTGCTCAAAGCCACATCCAGCCTGGCCTTGAAGACATCCAGGGATGGGGCATCCACAACATCTCTGGGCAACCTGTTCCAGTGCCTCACCACCCTCTCTGTGAAGAATTTCTTCCTGACATCTAATCTAAACCTCCCTGTTTTCAATTTGTACCCATTACCCCTTGTCCTGTCACTACAGGCCCTTGTAAAAAGTCCTCTCCCAGCACCCTTGTAGGCCCCCCTCAGATACTGGAAAGCTGCAATGAGGTCTCCTCGGAGCCTCCTCTTCTCCAGGCTGAACAAGCCCAATTCTTGCAGCCTTTCATCATAGGAGAGGTGCTCCAGCCCTCTGAGCATCTTTGTGGCCCTCCTCTGGACTCGCTCCAAGTGGTCAATATCCTTCTGATATTGAGGGCTCCACAGCTGGACGCAGCACTCCAGGTGGGGTCTCACCAGAGCAGAGTACAGGGGCAGACTTTTTTCTCAGAAGTGGTATGCTGCTACAGAAATAAAAAGATTCACCATATTATAATGTCTACCATACTTTGCATTGTTAATTAGGGTTGAGAGATCTCTCTCAAGAACTGGTTTGTGCAACCAGTGTTTGATAAGGGGTTCACATAGGGGTTCACATATCATCATTAATCAAGGCCACATGTCTATGTACTAGTGGTTTATGTGCCACAGGGAGGGTGGGTGATAGATTTAAGAAAGGAAAAAAAACCCAACTGTTAATTTTCTTTACAGCTTTCCCAGTCTTTTCTCTTAATTTTGAAAAAAAAAAAAATAGAGGAGACTTTTACTTATGCCCCAGCATAAATGAATTCTTCATACTTGATAAAAGAGAATTCTGAAAACCATATCTTGCTGGAAACTGTAATTCTTCATTTCCAAGATGCCCCACCCTCTGACTTCTTGTTCAAAAACGTGTTAATTCAACAACTTTTCTTGTTACAAAATAGTAAGTGATATCCTAAAATGGGATATTGAATATTCCAAGAATGCTTTGGAATGCTGGGTTTCTGGTCTTTATTGTCCAGTATTCATAGAAACATAGAATCTTCTAGGTTGGAAAAGACCTTTAAGATCATCAAGTCCAACCCCTGCCCCTATTAATTTATATATGATATTTTATTTCTTAAATAATGTTGGAATTCTCTCCACAAAAAAAAACCCAAAATAAGGACCCCTCTGAAACCCTGAAAAATCTTCTTGTGCTTTAAACTTCATTGATTTTTATTTCAGATATTGCAAGCTGTAGCTCTGTGTATTTGGTTATTATATGTTAAAATGTGTGTCAGCGTTACTGCTTTACTTCAGTATGTTGCTTTCAACATTCAGTTTGTAGTACTAGATGTTTTAACATATGTATGTTTTACCTTCCTTTCATTTTTATGAGCATTTTCATTATCTTGTTTTCCAATGCCAATATGTCGTTTAGAAGTTTTTCAGTTATCCATATTTTACCTTTATTACACCGTAACATAAAATGAAGAAAGAATCTGAGTTAAAAGAATTGGATTTGTGCACTGTGTGGTTACATTTTACAGAGACAGATTTGGAAGATTTTTGTTGATTCCACATTAGGTTTCTATTTAGATTTTGTTTTTAAAAACTCCATAAAATCCAACAAAAAATCTTATGGTAAAATCATAAGATGGACAGAAATATTTACATTTCTGGATATAAGAATTGCAGTAAGAAGAGTTTTGCTAAGTAAACACGTCAGTGCTGAGAGCTCTGTCAGTCAGCCTGGACAACCAGAAAGTAAAACCAAGTGCATCATCCTAAAGGACCGTTTTCATTATCCAAGTTTTGGGAAATGTCAAGAGTAAGTTAACAATATAAGAAATGAGAAGTATACTGGAAGTTTAAGCCTGGGCTTTTAGGTTCCCTAAACCGCTCTCTTTCAATAGCTAAATAGATAGGACATTAATTGGGTTGGTGATGGTGTGTATGTAGTGAGCCTGCATCTTCCTATATGACTGCACTCATAGTGTATAAAGAAACTGAGTCCTGAGACCTTTAAGTTTCTTTAAGTTTGAGTATTTTAAGTAAGACTTTCAGGAATGACATTTCCAATCAATCATTAATTTAATTTACTGGGAACATTCTCAACATTTTCATGTCAATTCTTCTGTCAGCTCATAAGTCTCCTACAGTACATTTGTTGGAGTTTTATCTAACCTATTTTTCTCATCCAAGGGAGGATGCTGACTCCAATTAATTCATCTGCCTTCAACCACACTTTCTGTTGAATCATACCTTCTCATCATTCCTTTGTGTCTGCTTAATAATTGCACTAATCTGTGTCCTTGCTATTACACTGCTTCTTTTCTTAAACAAGTCATGAAAAGGGAGGTATCTTCAGTATCTTCTTCTTTCTTTTTGTACCCTTACCTGTTGCACCCATCAAAATCACTGTGCACAGTTCATGATGTACTTGTCTTCACTTTTCATAGCACTAAACTGTTTTTTCTTCTATTCCCACCATTCCTCAAGGTACATGTTCTTGAACATTTAAACAGAGATATGTCTTCCTCTCTTTTTCCTCACATTTACATGGGACTTCGCCGATCTGTCATTAATTGAAATGGGGATTGCATGACTGAACGTGCTGTAGAAATGCTGGGGTTAATGGCAATCAGGGTATGAGAAGATGCCTCTAGCTAAGCATGACATTATAGAAGTCCAAGTTCCCCTTATGGGGCATTGTGAATAAGCATTTGTCGTGGTTTAACTCC
>NW_010235885.1:0-220 GCF_000690775.1 Eurypyga helias
GTGGGGCACAGCCAGGACACCAGGCTGCGAGCTCCCCGCGCTGACTCCCGGTCTCTCTCCCTTGGGGTCATCCCAGGCGGCCCGGGGGAAGCCAGCACTGTCCTTCCCCCAGGATGGGAGAGCTGCATGGGGCACGGGAACTTACCGCCTCCTCAAACTGGCGCTTGTAGCTCTTGACCTTGCTCTGCAGCTTGTCGATCAGGTCCTGCATCCGTGTCAG